>NC_057811.1:27247501-27532389 GCF_018294505.1 Triticum aestivum | reverse complement strand
AGGTACCCCACTATCTATCTTAGGGTTCAGGATGGGGGCGGTGGTCGCCGGCGGTGGCGGGGCGTTGGCGGGGCTGTGGCGTGGGGATCGCCGGAGACAAAGCTCGGCACGGGGGGGCCTAGAGGGAAGGCCGGGGCGGCGGCGGACCGGCGGTGGGGAGTGTTTTCGGGGCGGGCGGGGCGGCGCACCACCGGCCACAGGGGGCGGGGGGCTGCTGTTTGGCCGGTGGTGGCTGGCGGCTCAGGGGGGTGGAGGTTGAAGATGAACCGCAGGCCCTTGATTCGTATCCAACTGCTGCAAAATCGACTGACCAGAGATGAAAAAGTCAGTCGACCGACGTGTAGCCTCACCTTGCTAGTGCGTTCAGTTTCAACAGCAAAATTCAGTTTCGACAGCAAAATTCAGTTTTGACAGTTAAGTTCAGTTTCAACAGTTAAATTCAGTTTCGACAGTTAAATTCAGTTTCGACAGTTAAGTTCAGAGATGAGCGGCTGATGTATTTTACATCTAGCACTTTGTGGTTATGTATTTTACGTCATGTATTGGAGGTGCTATTAGAATTCCACTCAGGTAAATGTTGTTCATTGTCTCTCTTGTCCTGCTTCAGCCTCGGCGTCGTACAACTCACCGGAGCTGCTCCAACGACGAAGCCCTCCATCACAGTAGAGCAGTACCTCGGGCTCCATCTCCAGACGCCTAAGATCTTCTTCCCCTCCTCCGACAGCTAAGTCAGCCGGAGCATCCTCACCGGCCAACCCAATCACGCTGAGATCGACATGACTTTGCCAAAGAGGTTGTACACTTGTTGCATCTCTTTTTTACTCTACATGTTATATATATTGTCCACTGAGCACTCGTAGTAACGGGAAATACGATTATTTTATCCTACTATATGACAAGCAGTGAGGTACCAGGCAACTTAGCTATCCGTGATGGACTCTCTTGAACGCCATCATTATTTATCTCTGCGCGTTTGAGCTGTGCATTTGTCGATGGGCCTGGGAGTTGAGCTAGTATGGCAGTGGCCTGGGTCCAAAGTAATAGAAGTAGCACAAAAACATTTTTTAGTGTAGGATTTTCCTTGCTCAAGCCTGCCTACTAGAATCACCAGTGCTTGAAAGGAAAAGTGAATGAAAAACATCGGAATTGGAAAGTTTCCTATGGTACTACTTTTCATGAATTTGGTGCAAAGGAATGGAGCAAAGGAAAACTGTAGGATTTGTTCCTTTAGTGTCTCCTTGAAAGAAAAACCATAGGAATTCCAATTTCCACTTCTCCTCCTTTTCATATTCCTATTCATCAAGCACAAGACTAAGAGATAGTAGCATAATAGCATTATAACCATACATTTTCTTGTGGTTTGACTTAATCTCACCATGCTTTTTTGCATCCTGTGATCTTCCAATTGTTGTGAATCAAACACCCAGATTGGCAGAAATCCTGTGTTTTTAAATTCTCCATTTTGCACGTGCATTCCTATCCTATTCCTGTCTATTTCCTATCCCTGCATTGTTAGAATCCTCAAATTCAAACAAGCCATTACTCAATTACTTCTGTTACAGATATGTGTCAAAGAAAACCTTGTGTGGTTTGTCCTGCTCCTGCGGCGCTGTGTTCCACCCCAGCTCAGCTGCTCCAACGACGGAAGGGTTCACCATAGCAGGGATCCGCTCTCCAGACTGTCTTTCGCCGCCTCAGATCTTCTTCCCCGCCGCCAGCAGCCACGGCAACTGCATTACCATCATCAACTGAGCAGATGACCTTGAGGACTACACGGGTCTGCAAGAGAGGTCGCACTCTTCCGTGTCTGCTTACGTTATGCGTCACTTAATATGATGACATGCTACATTATCGTCGTGTTCACCTATTAGACTCCGAGTCAGGTCCAAACTAATGCTGAAACTTGAGTTTTTAAACTTGAGGCAGCAATCAGTACTATCTGTCTACTATCTGGTTAATCTCCGGTGTCTACTATGAGTTTCATGTTGGGTGCAAACAAACATTAAAGGAGCCATTATCTGTATTTTTTAACTAAAGCTATTATCTGCCTGCTATCATTGGTTTTGGGTCTATCCACAGTTTGCTACCATCACTCTGGATTTGTGCATGCACTCCTTACATAATATCACTATGTTTTATTCCTATGCATGCCAGTTATTGTACACAATGGAACTGATCATGTAGAGCAAAAGAGACAAGCCTTGCGTGGCAATAAAATTTCATGCAGACGTCGTTCCATGGTGGGCGCAAAGGCAGCCCCCCCTCCACCCATTTCGGATCGTAATCAAGAGGAAGATACCTGTTCTGAGAGGGATTCAGAAGGAGAAGACCACTCCTATTTACCCCATGAGGTCTTCGCTCTAACTTGATATGCTGATTTGGTAATATGATGCATATGGTGCCTTGCATTGCTTACTGTATACATTAAAGATGTCATCTGCTTAGTTTAGACATGCTTTGTGTCAATGCCATCTGTTTAGTTTCTTTATCGTATATGTGAATCATGCAATGCCATCTTCTCTAGCCAGGCATCGTATATGTGAATTTTGCAATGCCACCCTGGTTAGCCAGTCATCTTATATGTGAATTATATCATGCCATCATTTTTTTATTATGTGTTAAATTTGTTAACAATTTTAGTACATTCAATTACTCTTCCTGTGCATCAGCCATTCGGCACGGTCATGGAAAAATCTGGAGTGGAAACAAGGTCTTCAGAGCAGACAATGCTATCTGACGAAGCGCATGTCTTGCTGGTTACCAATAGCTCCTCCGAGGAGGATTCAGAGACAGAGGACCAGTCATATTTCCCCCCGAGGTGCATGCCCTAACTTGGCAGGGTTATGTTGCTCATATCGTGCGTATGGTATCTTGCATTGCTATGTCATTTGCTTAGTTTAGACATGCTTTGTGTGAATGCCACCTGTTTAGTGTCTAATTACCATATATGTGAATTATGCAATGCCATCTTGTTGCAATACATTATATATGTGAATTATGCAATGTTATCTTGTTGCAAGGCATTATGTATGTGAATTATGCAATGCCATGCTGTTTAGGCAAGCGTCATATATGTGAATTATATCATGTCGTCCTTTTTTTGTATTTCTCATTGCTTTTGTCGACAATGTTTGTATATTCAACTGCTCTTCCTGTGCATCAGCCATTTGAATTGGTGATGGAGAAATCTGGAGTGAAAACAAGGTCTTAAGAGCAGACAATGCTACCTGCTGAAGCAGATATCTTGCTGGTTACAGATAGCTCTTCAGAGGAGGATTCAGAGGCAGATGACCAGTCCTATTATCCCCCTGAGGTGTATGCTGAAACTTGGCAGGGTTATATTACTCATATAATGCATATGTTGTATTGCAATGCTTAGTTTTTACATCATATACACAATATTGAATGCCATCTCCTTAGTTGACACATCATATATGCGATTGCCCTCTGCTCACTTTCTTAGTATATAAATCATATATTTGAATTATGTCATGCCATGATGTTTACATAGACAGCATGTATCTGAATTATGGCATGCCAACCCATTTTCTAAAGACATAATATAGTTATATCATCTCATCCTGTTTACATAGTCATCATATTTTAAATTATGTCATTCTATCCGTGAATTATATCATGCCATCATGTTTCCATCGACGGCATGTTTGTGATTTATGACATGCCAACCACTTTAATAGACACATCGTATAGTTATATCATGTCATCCTGTTTACATAGTCATCATATTTTGAAGTATGTCATTCTATCCTGTTTAGTTAGCCATCATACATGTGAAATTGTGTCATGCTATCCTGTTTAATTAGCCATCATATATGTGAAATTATGTCCTGCTATTATGTTTGCTTAGACAACATAAATGTGAATTATTTCATGCCCTATTTTCTTCCCTACTATCCAATGCACCTGTCTATCTTACAATGTCTGTACATTCAATTACTTTTCTTGTTTATCAGCCATTTCAATTGGAGGGAGTGATGGCAGTATCTGTGGGAGTAAAAACACGGTCTTCAGAAAAGATCGTGCTACCTGTCGATGCAGATAGAACCACGGTTGTACTTTCCCAAGAACCAGCCCCACCACACATAACCCACACTCATGCAGATTGTACCCCTACCCAGTTGGACAGAGAACTAGCTACACCCTTCTAACCCCAACCCCAGCAGATAGACACCCAGTTCCCGTTGACACATCACCGTCTCCACCACAGAGCACCCAAACACGAGCAGTTAGTAAGGCAACTGCAGTGCCCAAATCACGAGGACCGCCACTCCGAACCCGAAGTCAACGCTTAAAGCAGAAGAAGAATTGTTCTCAGGTCAGGTTCCGTAGCTATGGTTCATACTACTTTGCTCTTGCATCACTATATTTACTGATACCAACTAATTTCAAATTTGAAGGATGCAATTGAAACTCCAATGGTGCAACAAGTATGTTTTAAACCTGTTTCTTCAACGTGTTTGGCTGTTTGCTGTTGTAACTTGCTCTATGTTGATTTCAGTTTCAATTGAATAAACAGTTATGTTCTCATGCCATGCACATTACAAGTGTTGTTATTGTTGTGTAGTTTCCCACACTTATATTCTGTCTATGCTGCTTTGTCTTAAATAGATATGATTCGAACTGTATCTATCTTGATTTGGCAACATAAAATAGAATGATATAGACCATCCAGTGACCATACTACATAGATATATGTTTGTTTCATGCTGTTATCCTGTCCACCTTACTACTGAACTGGTTTACCAAAATGAGTTTCATATACTACATTGTAAACCTGAGATGTGTTTGTTTGTTTCTCTTTTAGAACGCGGATAAAATATTGGAGAAGAGTACCCTCTTATGCAATGGTAAAGGAAGTAATGCAGATAAGGTTCAAGATAGTGAGACATCCCTGTTGGTCTCCAAGAAAGCTGATAAAAACTATATTGAAGACACTGAGACAACCCCAAAGTCCTGTCTTGATGTAGTGTTCGAGTTACTGGCTACTACTGCTGGCACCAGCTCTTCGAACTCGTAGCCTGAATCAGTTCGGCTTCTTGAGTCTCAACTTCAAGTTGAAAGACATCGATAAGATGTTATGCGACAGGAAGCCGAAGGACTGAGGAAGTCCCTGCAGAATTCAGATGCATACTTTCTGGTGCAACAGCAAGCGCTGGAGGACTTAAGCGCCAAACAAGAGAAAGTTAATAAGCTTGCTAAGCATCTTGCCAGCATTATGGGTACCCAGGATATTGTTCTTGAGCATCTTCTGAAGTGGTTTCAGTTCTGGACTTGTTTTGCTGCGGCGTTTATATGTTGAATGTGTTCCCTATATTTGGCACTAGTGGGGAACTTTGATGCCCAGTGGATGTAATATGTGTAATAGCCGTGATAGCCTAGTGTAAGTTGCTGCTTATTTATTTCCTTGTTGTCTTTGTTTATTTGTTTGCTTGTAGTCAGTGCAGTTCTTTTTCTGCCGGTTGCTAGTGGCTGCAATAACCTATTTTTTAAAACTAGGCCACAATAACATGGGCTAATATTTACTGTAGTGACACTGGGCCTCCTACGGGCCGTAGAAAATAGTGGGCCTTTACGGGCCGTAGAAACAATGTGCCTTCTATGGGTCGTATCATCAATGGGCCTTATACGGGCCGTATGATCGATTGGCCAACATGGGCCAAATAGACGCATTCTGGCCGTAAACGGGCTAGAGTTGGAATCGTCCGTTCATGGGCCCACCATAACGGCCATCGTTAATAGGCCCGTATTTGATGACGCTATGAAAACGGCCCAACGTATTAACGGACCACAAACGGGCGACTGTAACCACGAGCTGAATTTGGCCCCACAAGCAGAAAATGACAGTAACGGGCCGTAAGTAAACGAATGCAGGAAAATAGCCCAAGAATAAATGGGCTCTGAGAAGGCCGAAAGATAACATGGGCTGGAAACGGCCCAACGGAATAACAGGCCGTTAATGGGTATAAGTGATACAACTGTTCTTTACGGGCCAGTTTCACCACGGGCCGTTAATGGGTGTAAAGTGATACACTGTTCATTACGGGCCAGTTTCACCACGGGCCGTTAATAGGCCAAGAGTTACATAGGGCCTCATATGGGCCGAAAGACGTCACGGGCCATACATGGGCCTGAAGTGAAAACGGGTTGGAATCATATTGGATGGCCCAGATGATGCTACTGGGCCTAATTCGAATAGGGCGTAACGGGCCTTGGGTTAGCGGTCTGTAAATGGGCTATACGCGAACATGCCGTTAACAGGCTTTCCATGGGCCGGCCCGCCACCTTTTGACCAAGTCAAATGGGCCGGCCTTTTCACAGGAATGGGCCTCTGTTGGGCCGTGCCACGTGTCGACGTATCATAGGCGCCTTCTGTCCAATGAGTGGATGACATCTGTCCCAGCGATGAGCCGACACGTGTTTCCTCCAGCCAATGATGATTTTACACGCGGAAAATCCCCATTGGTCGGGGCTGTTAAAGGGTTATCGGATCCAAAACCCGACCCGATAGCTTAACGGCGTTCCGTTACGGTGGATGCCACGTGTCGGTCACCCTTGACGAAAGCACTTCTGTGATGCGCGATTTATCGTCATGGAAGTGGATACTTCCGTGATGATAATTTTGGTAATGTCATGGAACACTTCTACGACAGCACAGGTATGACTATCTTGATTCTGTCATAAATTTGTCATGGATGTACATGCAT
This sequence comes from Triticum aestivum, assembly GCF_018294505.1. Taxonomy (NCBI): domain Eukaryota; kingdom Viridiplantae; phylum Streptophyta; class Magnoliopsida; order Poales; family Poaceae; genus Triticum; species Triticum aestivum. The sequence continues at coordinate 27,525,664 of NC_057811.1, read as the reverse complement.
GACAAAAAACGCGACCTACTGTGACAAACACGTATCATCACGGAAGTGTATTTTTTTGTAGTGTTGAATACTTGGCTATGGCTTGCTTAGTGTAGTCTACCTTCTGCTGCATATCAATAGGTTCATTTCTATTGTTTGTCTTCGAAACTCTCATGTTTTGAAGACTTTCATAAAAATCGCCTATTCACCCCCCTCTAGTCGATAACTAGCACTTTCAATTGGTATCTGAGCAAGATACTCCCTTGTTCTATGTGATTCGGTTTAACCACCTGGAGTTCTAGCTATGTCGACTGCAGGGATAATCAAAGTCTCCGTTGCTTGCCCCGTCTTCGATGGAACTGAATATCCCTACTGGAAGAATAAGATGCGCATGCATCTTGAAGCCATTGATGTCGACCTCTGGTATGTCGTCAAGAATGGTGTCCCTAAGACTGGTGAAGGTGTCACCCCTGCTGATGTCAAGAAGTTCATTCAACTGGATTCTACTGCCAAGAACATCATCTGTGGTCATCTGACCAAAGGACAGTATGGCCGTGTGAGTGCTCTGGAAACGTCAAAGCTAGTCTGGGACTGGCTCTCCAAGGTCAACGAAGGCGTCTCAACCCAGAGAGATCAAAGGATCAGTGTTCTTTGCAACCTCTTCAACCACTTCAAGAGAAACAACAATGAGAATGTCTAGCTCACGTTTGATCGCCTCACTGACATCACAAATGAGCTTCGTGCTCTCGGCGCCACTGAGATCACCAAGAATGAAATCGTCAAGACACTGCTGAGATCACTTGACAGCTCGTTCGACACCCTTGCCCTGATGATACAAGAATGCCCTGACTTCAAGACACTCGATCCGTCTGACATACTTGAGAGGCTCAACACACATGAGTTCCAGCTATCTGAGAAAAGAGATATCTATGGTCCCAACTATGGCCGAACTCGTGCTTTGAAGGCAAAAGTTGTTTCCAAATCTGAAGAAGAATCTGACTGCAGTTCTGGTGATCCTGAAGACATTGGAAAGGAGCTTGCTATGCTTCTGAAGAAGTTCCAGAAGTTCACTAAGAAGAAGGGCTTCAGAAAGTCTTCACGATCCAGCTCAAGAAATGATGAGGCTTCCACTCATGACTACAAGAAGAGAACATGTCACAAGTGCAAGAAACCTGGACACTACATCTCTGAGTGTCCACAGTGGGACAATGAGAACAACAAGAAGAAGAAGAGCAAGGAATATGATTCTGATGGCAAGAAGAAGAAGAAATCCTCAAAGTCTTCTTCCAAGTCCTCATCCAAGTTTTCATCTCATAAGAAGAGCTCATCTGGCAAGGCTCGTGCTTTTGTTGGCAAGGAGATGGATTCAGAGGAGGAGTCTGCTTTTGAGGAGGTAGAGGTGGAGTCTGAGGAGGAGTCCGACCCTGGCATTGCAAGTTTGGCTCCAGCTACAGCCTACGTTGCCAAGTCTATCTTCAACACTGAAGACAATGACCCCGTCACCAACGCTGATGCTAATGACAAGGATGACTCTGCTCCCACCTACTGCTTCATGGCACGTGGTGCCAAGGTAAAATCACGCGATGCTTACTTTCAAACATCAAGTGAAGATGCCTCTGATTGTGAATCCAAACCAAGCTACAAAACACTTGCTAAAATTGCAACTGAACAACAAAAAGCTATGGAACATACTCAAAAACTGTTAGACAAAAGCGATGACCTGTTAGGCGCGGAAATGACCCGTTCTCAGTCCTTAATTGAAGAGAAAAAAATCTTCATGTTAAGTACCAGGAACTTGAAAGTCGTCATGAAACACTCTCAACCACTCATGAAAAGCTTTCCTATGATTATCTTCAAAGGAAGCAAGAGCTTGAGAAATTGAGAGCGGCTCATGAAGATCTTCAAAAAGAGAATGAGTCACTTCGCGCTCAACAGATCAGTCTCACTCAGGAAGGATTTGAACCACCATGTCTAAAATGCCTTGAGCGTGATAACGCTACTTCTGTTGCTGAATGTTCTACTGCTGCTACTGTTGCAATATCTTCAACTGTTGATGTGGTAACTAACCCCTCTGCTAAGGATGCCACCACTATTGCTGATGAAAATGCTAGGTTGAAGACATTGCTTGAAACAGGGATGTACAAAAGTCTCAAAGGGCATCAGACACTGTGCGATGTCCTCAAGGAGATTCTGAACCGAAACCCTAGGAAAGAGGGTGTTGGGTTCGAGAGGAAAGTGAATGTTGATGGCTCCTACTGGAAGCCTGAGCAATATCCCAAAACCACATGGGTTGCTACAAAGGGACCTTCAGTGGATCCATCCACCTTATCTGGCTTCACTTGTGCTAACCCTATTATAATTGATGAATCCTTTGATGCGAACTATAAACTGTTTAAGAATCAGAATGGTGAAGTGTTTGCCAGGTATATTGGTACTAACTGCAGGAATGGACCATCTATGAAGAAGATCTGGGTTCCCAAAAGTTGTCTTGAGAATCTTCCTGTGAATGTCATCATGACACCGCCTTGGAAGAAGACAAATCCCAGACCAAAGGCTTCATATGGTCCAAAGGCTTCATACAGACAGAGGACTCACCTGAGTCACCCTAACGCCAATTTTTTGCAGGGAAATCATACTCAGACTTATGTATATGAGCGTGTTTCTTCAAACTGCTATGTTCATAAAACTAAGAACTTTTCTGCTTATTCATATGAGTACTATTCACCTCCTGCAAGGCTATTTGCTAGGGCTTCAAAGCCGAAGTTCTCAGATGCTGCACTTAGACTCATTGCTTCTAAGCCACCCCTGAAGATGTGGGTGGTTAAGAAGAATTAACTTTCTTTTGCAGGGAAAGGTCTCCAGCCGGAAATCAAAGGCGTCTGATGCTAATGCTGGGGACCTAAAACATCTTGTAGGGCGCAAGATCAAATGCCCAAATGGTCTTACTATGTATTTTGTTCCTGAATCGCTTGCCAATCATCCTATCAGTCCTAATCTTGATCTGAGCTTTGATAATCCTCTTGTCCGTCAAATGTTTATGCTTCACAATACTCTTGGTGAAGCCTATCCCCCTAACTGTACTGTAGGGTATGACACCTCATGCTTCAGAATGGATTATGGACAGCGGATGTACTAATCATATGACTGGTGATCGAAGTCTTCTCATGGACTCAACCTTACGTCCATCTGACAAGAGTCACATCACATTTGCTGACACTGGTAAAAGCAAGGTATTGGGTCTAGGTAGAGTTGCAATCTCAAAGGATCAGCACATGGATAAAGTGATGCTTGTTGAATCCCTTGGTTTCAACTTAATGTCTGTCTCAATGCTTTGCGACTTGAACATGATTGTGATATTTGGAAAATATCGTTGCCTTGTACTAATGGAATCTGACAAATCTCTAGTCTTTGAAGGGTACCGGAAAGATGATCTGTACATGGTAGATTTCTCAGCAGGACCACAGCTTGCCGTATGTCTTCTAGCAAAAGCTTCAGAGTGCTGGCTTTGGCATCGAAGGCTAGGGCATGCTGGCATGAGGAACTTGCACACTCTCGCAAAGAAGAAGCATGTAATAGGCATCGATGGCGTCAAGTTCAAGAAGGATCACTTGTGTGGTGCCTGCGAAGCTGGAAAGATGACTAGGGCCAAGCATCCCTCGAAGAAAATCATGACGACATCTCAAGCCTTCGAGCTGCTACACATGGACTTATTTGGCCCTACTCACTACTCTACTCTCACTACTACATCTTGTCTCTATGGCTTCGTCATTGTTGATGATTATTCACGATATACGTGGGTGCACATAATTCTCTACAAGACAGAAGTGTAGGATGTCTTCAGACGCTTCGCCAACCGTCCCATGAACAACTATGGTGTCAAGATCAAGCATATCAGAAGTGACAATGGCACAGAGTTCAAGAACACCAGCCTTGACCTTTACCTGGATACATTAGGCATCACTCATGAGTTCTCAGCTCCGTACACACCTCAGCAAAATGGCATCGTGAAGCGCAAGAACAGAACACTCATTGTGATGGCTCGGACGATGCTTGATGAATACAAGACTCCAAGAAAGTTCTGGCCTGAAGCTATTGATACTGCATGCCATGTCATCAACCGTGTTTATCTTCACAAGCTTCTGAAGAAGACGTCCTATGAACTCGTCACTCGTAAGAAGCCAAATGTCAGTTACTTCAGAGTATTTGGTGCTAGGTGCTGGATCAAGGATCCACATCACACTTCAAAATTTGCACCGAAAGCACATGAAGGTTTTATGCTTGGTTACAGAAAGGATTCGCACTCCTACAGAGTCTTCAACCTCTTTCACTATAAAGTGGTTGAAACTGTGGATGTGCGGTTCGATGAGACTAACGGCTCGCAAAGAGAGCACCTGCCAAATGTGCTAGATGAAGTTCCACCTAGTGAATCAATCAAGCTCATGGGAACTGGAGAAATCATACCAAATGAAGCACAACCTGAAGAGGAACTTATCATTTCTGCACCTAATCAACCTGAAGACAGCGCTCAGCCCGAAGACAATCCTCCTAACAATGACAATGATCAGCAAGAGCAAAATCTTCGTCCGATTCAACCTCGTGTTGCAAATGAAGTACAGATTGAGAAGATAATCGATAGCATCAATGCGCCTGGTCCACTCACTCGTTCAAGAGCAACACAGCTAGCAAATTTCTGTGGGCACTTTGCATTTGTCTCAATATCTGAACCCAAGAAAATTGCTGAAGCCTTCATGGAACCTGAATGGATTCAAGCTATGCAAGAAGAGCTTCAACAGTTCAAGCTGAACAATGTCTGGGAACTTGTCAAGCGTCCTGACCCCCGCAAGCACAACATAATAGGCACAAAATGGATATATCTCAACAAGCAAGATGAGCATGGTCAAGTTGTCAGAAACAAGGCTCATCTCATTCCTCAAGGATACACTCAAGTTGAAGGGATTGACTTTGATGAAACCTTTGCTCCTGTGGCTAGGCTGGAAGCTATTCGCATATTGCTAGCCTATGCAAACCATCACAACATCCTGCTGTATCAAATGGATGTGAAGAGTGCATTTCTCAACGGCAAGATTGAAGAAGAAGTGTATGTTGCACAACCTCCTGGCTTTGAAGATCCAAAACATCCTGATATGGTGTACAAGCTAAACAAGGCACTGTATGGCCTCAAACAAGCCCCTCGCGCTTGGTATGACACACTCAAAGACTTCCTGAAGAGCAAAGGCTTCAAACCTGGTTCCCTGGATCCCACACTCTTCACGAAGACATATGATGGTGAACTGTTTGTGTGCCAAATATATGTGGATGACATTATCTTCGGCTGCACCAACCAGAAATACAGTGATGAGTTTGGACACATGATGCAAGAGCAATATCAGATGTCCATGATGGGTGAGCTGAAGTTCTTCCTTGGTCTTCAAATTCGTCAGCAAAGCAATGGCATCTTCATATCTCAAGAGAAATATCTCAAAGATTGCCTGAAGAAGTTTGGAATGCAAGACTGCAAAGGTTATACGACGCCAATGCCAACCAAGAGTCATCTGGGTCCTGACGCCAATGGTAAAGAGTTCGATCAAAAGGTATACCGCTCCATGATTGGTTCTTTACTTTATTTATGTGCATCTAGGCCAGATATCATGCTTAGTGTTTGCATGTGTGCTCGATTCCAAGCGGCACCAAAGGAATCGCATCACTTAGCTGTGAAGCGAATTCTTCGATATTTGGCTTACACCCCAACATTAGGATTATGGTATCCAAAGGGCTCAGAGTTTGATCTAGTTGGATTCTCGGATGCTGATTATGCTGGTGACAAGGTGGATCGCAAGTCTACATCAGGCACATGTCACTTTCTGGGACGATCACTTGTCTGTTGGTCTTCAAAGAAGCAGAACTGTGTATCACTCTCCACTGCTGAATCTGAATACATTGCTGCTGGATCTTGCTGCGCTCAGCTTCTATGGATGAAGCAAACACTCAAGGACTATGGCATCCATCTGAAACAAGTTCCACTCTACTGCGACAATGAAAGCGCCATCAAGATTGCCAACAACCCAGTTCAGCACTCGAAGACAAAGCACATTGAAATTTCGTCATCACTTTCTCAGAGATCATGTCATGAAGGAAGATATTGATATCATACACGTCAACACTGAAGAGCAATTGGCAGATATCTTCACAAAGCCCTTGGATGAGAAAAGGTTTTGCAAGTTACGGTGTGAGCTAAATATCTTGGAATCCTCGAATGTCCTGTGAGCAGGCACACATCCTAACACTTATGCATGTTGATGACTTAGATGTGCAACACACGAAGTAATGTATGTCTTCAATCAATGAAGACTTACACTCTGAGTGTGAATACATTAATGCAGAATTCGACTTCGGAGCGCCACGATAATTGTGCGTTGTGTCTGGGTCTAATACTTCCTATACGGTGGGTAACGCCACCACCAAACTTTTGTTTGGAATGTTTTTCTCTTGGCGTTACATTTGATAAGTCTTCGCATTTGGTTTGTCTTCAATATTAACATGACTTCATGTTTATCTTCACTATGTTGATTTGGTTTTATTCTGATATATACATATATTAGTGTTCTGTCCTCTACAGCATTCACTTATAGCTATGTCTTCTCGTTTGAATCTTTTGAACTAAGTGAATGTGATCGGACCCTAACCTCTCTATGCTTCCTATCTCAAACTCTATCTATCCAAATCATATGCATTCTGTTGAAACTGTCGAATATCTTCTCTGCGTCCTTGTCAGCAGAAGATACAGAGACAAACATTAAATCTGTTTTAAATGCTCAATTCTTATTGCATGAAACCCGGAGAAGCCGGAACGACCACCCGACAGTCCAGGCGTGCATGGGAACATGGGACAACTCCCAATGTGTTGCATGTTCGCCATGTGTCCCTCAGATGTGAACCGCCAGGGGCACCTGCGTAATTGCGCTGTGTCGTCCCTTTCCCTATAAATGCACATCCAATCGCGGTCAAAATCTTTCTTCCACCTCTCCACCTCGACAAACCCTAGCGCCACCGCTAGATCTCGACGACGCCGGCGACAAAGCGCTTAGCTGTCGCGACCTCACCGACGTCGTCTTCACGCCAGCAGCGGACATTGTCTTCTCCGCCGCCGCCGTAGGTGTCCTCCGTCGCCAAGTTAGGGCACGGAAGATCGAACTGCTCGGCCTCATCTTCTACTTCGTCTAGCAGTTCATCGTGTGGTAAATTAAAACCCTCTTCTTACTGTCCTTTTGATCTAATAGATTCATCCTTCCTACCAAAAGTGGTTTCTGCCTCCACAAATTTGGATCTATCCAGTTTTGCATCTCATATGATGCCTAGTATATTCACTTATGCTTCACACATAGTTAGATTCATCACTTGTACTTATTCTTGGATTCGTACAAATCTGGAACCAAGTCTCAACATATAAGTGAATGTCTTCGCGCTATGAGGTCAATGTCTTCTAAACTGATTTATGTTCAAAATCTTCTGAGAATGCATATGACTTCTTCCCCTTCCCTCGCATCTCTAATGCTGTCACAGGTACATGTCCGTGGGAGAATCCCTTGGTTCTCATAGTCTGCATTCATTTGCAGAATTCTTACAGCATCATATCAACTCTCCCGAAGCCAGTTCCTGTCTGACCAGCAGACGGAAGCCTTTGACAGTGTTGAAGCCATTCAGTCTGAACTTCATGGCAACGGATAAGTCAGCAAGGAAGGGTGGAAGACAGCGCCGTGGGAATACATCGAAGGATTTGCAACCAGACCTCTATGAGCTGTACAAGACAGATCCAGAGGAGGACTACAATCAGCGCAAGACATGAATCCAATGGATTCGAAGATATTGGGCAGAACAATGGTACAAGTACAGGTTCGTGACCCAGGAATATGCTGAAAAGAATGCCATCATGCGGCCCTGGGGAGACATCTTGTACAAAAATCTTCCACCCAGGTCCAGAGCTGAAGCCATTGAGAAAGGCTTCTACCCTTGCATTGTACGTGGACCACAGCTTGCTGATGCCGACCCATCTTCTCTGCTATGGTGTCATGAAGACAATCTGTTCAAGTGCAACTTTCAGTTTGCGAAAAACTCGGCCAAAGATAACAAGAAGTCGCGGGGATTAGACTTCAACCTAGGTCCCTCTGCTCCTCATGCAGATGGCACACGCGAAGCTGAACCCAATCTAGTTGGGCCCTTCTACAACCTAGAAGGTCTCATCACTCACATTATGGTTCAAGGGACAGTCGTGGATCAACCTGCAGATGACGCTGATTCTGACGAAGCGCCTGCACTACCGAAGCCTAAGAAGCTGAAGAAACCCAAGGCTTCGAAACCTTCCACTGCACCAAAAGCTTCACAAGCGAAGCTCTGGCCACTGCTCCTCCTGCACCGAGTGTGCAGTCTGAAGATCTCTCACACATCTCCAAGTCTGAGAAGAAGAAGAAGCCCGTGCACACCACTGGTCAAGCACTGACTCCTGCTGCTGTTCTAAGAAATGAGAACGACGCCATTGATCTGTCGAGTGACGACGATCTTGCTGATGATGCTCTAGAACTGCTGATAAAGAGAAAGCAAGAGGCGGAAATCTTCAATGATTTACCTCTCTTTGACGTGGAGGTGCTGAACAATTTCATCGATGAGTGGTTTGACACCCCCAATCTCAGCTTTGATGATCTGCAACTCCCGTAGGCCTCAGCGTCTCCTTCCATGGCGCCATTGCTCCTGAGCTGGCTCTTGCTCAGAAAATCGTTGAATTGAAGCACAAGATCGACTATGAAAAGGCTCAGTTCAAGAAGCATGTGGCCAAGCTCAGCGTGACAGACGTCCAAAACTTCAAGACTATGATGCATGAGCTCAAGGAAGCGTTTCACAAGAAACATGATGAAGCCAAAGGTTCTCGAGAGCGAATGAAGCTTCTGGCTGCAAAGTGTGTTCAAGCTTACAATGAAGCTGAGAAGCGCAAGACACTTGGGCGTCCTGGCATCGACCCCAAGATGGCTGCCAAGTAGAAGAAGCCTACTGTGGACCAAGCTGAACCATCCAGGCGGGAAGAACCTCGCATTGTCTTCCCCGCTAGTATGACATGCGTGAAGCCTAAGGTCTCCACAGTGGCTTCAGAGCTTCAGAAAACCAGGGCAGCTGAAGCCAAAGCCAGAAAGCGCAAGAGCAAGAACACCACTGACGATGCTCCACCCACCAAGAAGCGCAAGACCAAGAACAAAGATCGGGCTGCTCCCACAGAGCCCCTTGTCGTCGAGCCAATTTCTGTTGCTCGTCTTGCATCTGCACAACAAGAACGCCGTTTGATAGTTCATGAGCCTGCTTCCCCAGAGGCTCCTGAAGCTGAAGACATTCCAGCTGTTGACCCCAGCGCAGCTGAAGACATTGGTCATCAAGACAATGTTGAAGATGATGAAGTCCTTCCTCAGATCGAGCACAATATGGTATCATCGCCTGTTCTCACGAACAGCAAACTCATCAGCATTGGTCATCCTTTGACGCCAATTGCTCAGGATGACTCATGGGCTGATCACCCTCAAGAATCCCCCCGTGAAGAAGAAACACCAGTTACTCCCCCAACTCAAGTCACCACTCCGGTACTTGAAGATGAAGAGTTTGTGGCCCAACCTACCCCATCTCCACAAGCGTCACCAGCTTTCCGCAGGCTTCGTAAAGGACCAAGGCCACAAGTCACTCTTTCGAGTGTTCCAGAAGGAGAAGAGCGCCAATCAGTATCACGCCAAGTATTTCCTGAAGCCTCTCCAACTGCGAACAACTCCGAGTCTGAAGCCAACGCGGCTGAAGATATTCCGGCTGCATCAGCCAATGAACAAGAAGAGCAAACAGATGAAGAAGAACGTGTTGCTACACCCCCAACTAACCCAGAAGTTGTTCTCGAGTAGAACGTGTCCGACCCTCCATCTACTCGAGTGGAGGTTGATAACATTGAGGTGACCACCAACACTACCACTGAAGCCAATGACGTTGTCATGGCTGACGATCATGTGGCGCCTGAAGTTAATGTGGTGCCTGAAGTGATTGCTCCTGAAGCCAATGCTGCACCTGATGCAAATCTGCAGCCTGAAGTAAATGCCACTGCTCCAGTACCGCCTCCAAGGCCACACACAATCGAGCAAGCATATGATCATGGTCAGCTGGTCACTGTTAGATGGCCCATTCTGGTTCCTCTGCCTGCTGCTGGTCCTCAATTTGACTACCATGTCGAGCACAGGCCTCAGGTCCAGAAGCCTAAGCCAAGGTTACCCAGGTTTCCAGGTACTGCCACTTCACCAGGGTCCTTCAATACAAATGGCTTCATTGCACACAACACTTTCTTTGATAGCGCCAAGAACCCCTACTCCAAGCCAAGAATATCATCAGATCACTTCTGGAGCTATTAGCAGCGCAGTTACTATTCATGTGTTCTCTATGATCAAGGTCGCATCTTCCCTCATATGCGTCTTGACTGTGAAGCTGGATTGCCATGCCTTGAAGAAGCCCTTGACTGCTTCCGTGATGCTGGATTGCTGAACTTTGTGACTGATAAGGAGCATTGGAATGAAGAGCTTCTGCTGCAATTCTATGCCACCCTCCACATTCACGGCTACAACAGGGATCCGAAGACATGGGTCCTTCAGTGGATGACAGGAAACGTACACCATGAAGCTAAAGCTCTTGACATCATTGAGCTCACTGGTCTGCCCACTCCAGGTGAACTATATGAACCTGGTTGTCAGCTTCACCGCAATGCACTGGAGAGCATCTTTCAGAAGCCAGAGCCCAACATGAGCCAAATGCTGAGCATGATGAAGCCTCTGCCACGCGACACTGAATACCCAAGAGAGTTCTTTGTTGAAGACCTAGAGTATCTGCCCCGCACTATCTACCATATCATCCGGCGAACTCTATGGCCTGTCAAAGGACATTCTTCAGCAGCGAAGCTTGAAGGAGCGATGAAGACATTGGTCTTTTATATCTTCAATGGCATCAGCTTCAATACTCAAGACTTCTTTATCAGGCAATTGGCTGCATCAGGCTCTGATCTCTTTGGACTGAAATTCTACGCTCCATGGGTTATGTGCCGTATCAAGCTTCATTCTGCTGTCAACTATCAGCCTTCTGCTCGCAACCATCTGATATTTTTTCCAGAGGTTGATATGTTAGTTGAAGCCATATACCCAGAGCCTGCCAAGGAGCCTGTTTGTCTTCACAATGCTGATCACCAAAGCTTCACACAGCCCATTGAAGGAGTCCAGGCCGTCACTCGTGTTTATCCTTTGGTTGGCAATACACGCTTACCTCACCGTGCTCAAAATGAAGCCACTGAGAGCACTATTGCTCAAAGGCCTCAGAAGCGATCTCGTGTTCTCAATGACCGAGAGCTTCTCGTTGCCCTACATCAGAAACAGGATAAGCATCACTACTGGCTGAAGCGGCAGATGCAAAGCCTCTTGGTGGACGTTAATCGAATTCGCAATCTTGCCACCAAGAATGCCTTTGTCACTCATGAAACCTGTCGGCGGTCATGGAAGAGTTTGACATTGCTGAGTGCTGAAGCAGATCTTCAAGACGATGGCTTCACTGAAAGATTCAAGTTTGACTCCACTCCTCCAAGGAATGCTGTCTTGTGTCGAACTCCCTATCTTGAAGACTCTGACTATTCCTCCTCAGCTGCAACGGTGAATGCCAGAGTCATAGATGACCAAGATGATGCTACCTCACCACCTCCTACTTCGGCGCGTATCGACACTGCACCAAGTTCTTTTGCACCGCCAAACCCCGACGCCGACCCTGCATCTTCTCCTACTCCTTCTGGGAATGAGTAGAGGCTCTATGTCTTCAAACCTTTTTGGTCCTTACTGACAAAAGAGGGAGAAGCATATGAGTTGATAGTCTTCAAGCGGGTCCATATGGGCGGTTGCTTTATATTTTGCCTAGTGTTTACAACTCTCGCTTTTGATACATTTGGTTCTTTGAGTTGTAACACTTAAACTTGATGGTCGTCTGCTACTTTTTCTGCTATTCTGTGATGCGATGATAAATTCCGCATGTGCGATGATAAATCCCGCACGAAGTCATATTGCAGACGTCCATTTTTCATTATGCATGTCATTATCGTCGTTATATCTAATCATGGATGATGAATTGTCTTCATAAGTTGAAAAGGATCTCCACAAGTACAACCTGCCATGTGCATTTGCATTCCAAAAGCAAATTACTTATATGCACATCTTCAGGGGGAGCCTGTTGCTACTTATGAAGACAATACCTTTAACCTTTACAATTTCACATACTTTTATCCCCGTTGAAAACTTCAACTAGTTTGTCATCAATCACCAAAAAGGGGGAGATTGTAAGTGCATCTAGTGCCACCCCTAGTTGGTTTTGGGTATTGACGACAAACCTGGTTGAGGGACTAATGTGTTGTGAGAATTGCAGGATAACACAGGTAGTAGTCCCTCATTGATTCGGTTTACCTACCGGAGATGACCCCTAAAAATGTATGTAGACATTGAAGACAATGGTGGTATGTGAGGATATTCACATTGAAGACTATGACAAGAGAAGACATCACGTGAAGACTATGGAGCGCGAAGACTTAGTTGCTTCGTTGTTTCCTTTTCTTCTTTGTTGAGTCATAGGAACCACCGTACTGTTAAGTGGGGTCCCAGTGAACAAAGTCAGGGTGACTGAAGTGATGCTCAACCAAATCCTATGTCTTCACGCGAAGACAATGAGAGCAATCTTATCCAGAGTTGGATGAGTCAGCTTTACTCGTAGCCCAAGTCAAGCTGCCGCGTGTGTTTGAAATCTGACTGTTGGAACACGTGTCAGTTCCTTAGTGACCCAAGGTCATTTCGGACAAATCAGGTCGGGTTGCCTAGTGGCTATAAATATCCCACCCCTACACCATAAATTGGTGGCTGCTCAGAGTTAGTGCACGACTTTTGTCGTTTGAGAGCAACCCACCTCCGAAGCTTTTGAGAGAGAGAAATCCTTGCGAGGACAAAGCCCAAACACCCAGAGCCAAAGAGTGTTAGGCATCACTGAAGTCTTTCTGTCCGCGTGACCTGAAGACTTGTTACACTTGAGGACTGTGAATCCTCCAGCCAGTTAGGCGTCATGTTCTGAGCATCCAAGAGTCATTGTGGATCACTGGTGAACGAAGTCTGTGAAGGTTTGGAAGTATACCTTGAAGACTTACCAGAGTGATTGGGCGAGGACTGGGTGTCCTTAGCTCAAGGGGAATAAGGTGAAGACACGGTCTTCTGAGTTAAATCTCAGCCTCCCTAACCAGACATACAGTTGTCACAGCAACTGGAACTGGTTGAACAAATACTTTGTCCTCACCAAGTGACTGGTTATATCATCTCCCTCTCTTTACTTACAGTTTGTCTTCGTGAAGTCACTGCCTGCCTGCACTACCTGTTTGACTTCACTGTGTGACTACTTTCGTCGTTTGGCTTCATACTATCTTCCATCCTGATCTTTACTACCTAGCTGCTATTAGTCTCCGTGCTTTCACTTCATTGAATACTTCACTATGGCTTGCTTAGTGTAGTCTACCTTCCGCTGCATATCAATAGGTTCATTTCTATTGTTTGTCTTCGAAAATCTCATGTTTTGTAGACTTTCGTAAAAATCGCCTATTCACCCCCCCTCTAGTCGATAACTAGCACTTTCACTATCAACATCCCACACGGAGTTATCCGCGAGGGAGCCTCTAACCCTCTTAGGCGCTTTCGCCTCCGGATTTGTGGGGGCCGCTCTCTTCTTCCTCCCCACTTCATGAGGGGAGCCGTTTTCTTCTTCCTCTTCGTCGTCGTCGTCAGCGGAAGAAGAGGAAGTCTCGTCTTCGGACATCACGTCCGAAGCGCCTTTTTGGCGAGGGCCCTTCTTGGCCCCTTTGGCCGCATTCTTGGCCGTCTTCTCTCGCACCTCATAAGGTGCTGGAAAAAGCATTTTCGTCAGTAATGGGAATTCTTGGTCTTCGGGCAGCGGAGCCGGACAGTTAATCCCCTCAGCTACCTTGATCCAGGCCTGAAAACATGGGTAGGAAAGCTTAGGCTTTTTCTCAAAATATGCTAGTAAAGGGTAAGCCTTGAAAACATTAAAAGAACTTACTGGGTTAGCCTGGCGTTTTAAGCTAAGCCCGCGATCTTCGGTCGTGGGCGGTGGCGTCTCGCCGGCCTTGAAGAGCACTTTCCAGATTTCTTCGTGCGTCGAGCCGAAGAGCTCTAGTAGCATCTGGTGCTTGGCCAGATCGTACTCCCACAAATAGCAAGTCCAGCGTTGGCACGGAAGGACCCGACGAATGAGCAGGACCTGAACCACATTGACAAGCTTGATCTTCCTATCTATCATGTTCTGGACGCACGTCCGAGGGACCCTAGGTTAGGCCCCTCTCTTGCCAGGAGGTGAGCCGCATCAGGATTCCGGATCGGAATTCGGGGGCCGCCACCCAGTTGGTGTCACGCAGCTCGGTGATATAGAACCACCCCGATTGCCACCCTTTCACCGTCTCTGCGAATGAGCCTTCGGACCAGGTAACATTGGGCATCTTGCCCGCCATTGCGCCTCCGCACTCTGCTTGTTGGCCGCTCACCACCTTCGGCTTCACATTGAAGGTCTTCAGCCATAGGCCGAAATGAGGTGGGATGCGGAGAAAGGCCTCGCACACGACAAGGAATGCCGTGATGTTGAGGATGAAGTTGGGGGCTAGGTCATGGAAGTCTAGCCCGTAGTAAAACATCAATCCACGGACGAAGGAGTGAAGAGGGAAGCCCAGCCCGCGGATGAAATGTGTAAGAAACACAACCCTCTCGTGGGGCTCTGGAGTAGGGATGATCTGTCCCTTGGCCGGGAGTCGGTGAGCGATATCCTTGGCCAGATATCCTGCCTCTCGGAGCTCCTTGATATCTCTCTTCTTGACGGAGGAGGCCATCCACTTACCCCTTGCTCCGGATCCGGACATCTTTGGAGTGCTTTCTCGGACGAGGGAAGAGCTAAAAGCTTGGGCGCTAGAGCTCAGGGACGGAAGGACCGAGGGGGAGCCGAGGTGTGGGTAAATACAGGGAATCCTTATCCCCTTATAAAGGCCATGAATATCAAGCGTCTCCCCACTCGCCTTAAACTCGCCTATTCCCAAGGGACGTGCAAAGGGCACGGTTGGGTCACCCACGCCCATATTGATGAGAATGCCGTAATAAGGGGACATGATCTCTGCTTCGACAAGACGTGCCAATGGAAACCGCATCTCGAAACGTGGAGCGGCAGACAAAAACGGTTCGAAATTATGACCGGACAGACGTGATGTCCTGTTGTAAAAAGCTGTCAGACTAGACTCATGTAAAAATATATTCTCTCTGCGGTTGTGTATGGTGTGTGTGACAGGTCCGGATACTATCATCGCATCCGAAAACTATCTTGAAGTTCGGATAGAAGGGAACCCGCCTTGCAATGCCGAAGACAATCTGCGCGCCGGACTCCTCGTCATTGAAGCCAGGTTCAGGGGCTACTGAGGGAGTCCTGGACTAAGGGGTCCTCAGGCGTCTCGCCTGTTATCCATGGGGCAGACTGATGGGATGTGAAGACATGAAGGCCGAAGACTGTACCCGTGTCCGGATTGGACTCTACTTGGCGTGCAAGGCAAGCTTGGCGACCGACTATGAAGATTCCTTCTTATGTAACCGACTCTATGTAAACCCTAGATCCCCCCGGTGTCTATATAAACCGAAGGGGTTGGTCCGGAAAGGATATATTCATTACCATAGTCATACAGGCTAGGCTTCTAGGGTTTAGCCATTACGATCTCGTGGTAGATCAACTCTTGTAATACTCCTATTCATCAAGATCAATCAAGCAGGAAGTAGGGTATTACCTCCATAGAGAGGGCCCGAACCTGGGTAAACATCGTGTCCCCCGTCTCCTGTTACCATCGATCCTAGACGCACAGTTCGGGACCCCCTACCCGAGATCCGCCGGTTTTGACACCGACACTCATGGCCTACTCGGATGCTGACTGGGCTGGCTGCCCCGACACGCGACGCTCTACGTCAGGCTACTGCGTCTACCTTGGGCCCTCGTTGATCTCTTGGTCATCGAAGCGGCAGCCCACGGTCTCCCGCTCCAGCGCCGAGGCAGAGTATCGCGCCGTGGCTAATGACGTGGCCGAGTGCTCTTGGATACGTCAGCTGCTCCAGGAGTTGCTTTGTGATGTTCACAAGGCCACTCTTGTCTACTGCAATAACGTCAGCGCGGTCTACCTCTCCGCCAACCCGGTACACCATCGACGGACGAAGCATATTGAGCTCGATATTCACTTCGTGCGCGAGCAGGTTGCCATTGGCCGTGTTCGGGTTCTCCACGTGCCGACGACGCAACAGTTTGCTGATGTGATGACCAAGGGATTTCCTACTCCCGTCTTCGAGGAGTTTCGGTCTAGTCTCTATGTCTCCGGCGACACTTCGACTGCGCGGGGGGGGGGGGGGGGGGGGGTTGAGTATATATTTTGTATTGCACGTGTATTGGAGTTGTGGCCCACCTCCTAGTCTTGTATAGTTGAGGTAGAGGCCTTCCCTTTAATTATATATGCGTGCACCAGCACCCCATTCAATATATCGTATCGCAAATTATCTCTCTACAGGTCTAACTAGAGTAAATAAAGGTCTAGCTACCACAGGGCTTAAGGCTACAGAGAAGTTTTCTTATCATAACAACTTTCCCCAATATTTGTCTCCCAGAGTAGCCTGCTGCCACTTCATCCTCCTCCACTCCACCAACTCATCTATATTTGTCTGCTGACACCAGTCTTTTGGCTGCCCATGCCTGATGACGATACAACGCTTCTTGCTGGAGCCTGCTAGTTCCAATCAGCATTCGCCACCCAGTTCATAATGCTACATATCAAGTCATGTAATCTGAGCCTCTCTTCTTCACTTGGAATAAGCTTTCGCCTTACTTTATATAAAAAACACAAACCACACAGTACACGGCCGAACATACGATACGTGGTAGTAAGGCAGCCTCCTAAAACAACATATCCTGAGGTACCCGGACAACCTAACCAACATGATAACGTTACCGAAAGAGAATATAGGTAGGCATGAATAAAGCTCCAAGACACAGCCTAGGACACCCAAGCTGCATGATAGTGCCCTGACCTCAAGAGGGGGAATGACGATATGTGTCGTCGTTGCCGAGTCCTTGACGGAGAAAGGTCTTCACATGGAACCCTGGCATGGAGAGAAGAAACACAACGTCACCCTCACAAGGATAGCGGCACCCGTGAGCGTGGCCACTGTCGGCGCCAAAGCGCGGAGCTTTCGTTTGGCAACTCATCTGTGCCACCACCATGCACCCAGAGAAGCCACGACAAGCACATGCCACCAGATCCAGATCTGGGCGTCGCTTCTTCCACGACAGAAAGTGATCCTGAGCCATCTACCGCTACACCCCTCGCCGCCCAAACGGCCAAGAGGCAGAGCCACCACAGCCGACATGATGCCCGCGGGAGAGCCAAACATGCTAACCACCATCCAGGGCCGCTGCCCTAGCGTCCATGCCCCTAGACACCACTGACCATCCTTGTCTCAGCCACCCAACCACAAAAGTAGGAGTAAAAGGCACCTTCCCTTTCACTCCTAACCCGACATCAGCCACCGGGTTTGGGCCGGCCTGCCGCGCCCTAGGCTGTCACAAGGAAAACTATACCCCAAATCCTTTTTATCAACCTTTGGTCCAAAAATCGAACTGGGTCAATTTGCCCAAATCCGCAATTCGCTAAATTCATTTGACTAAAGTACATACCTCTCTTGAGCCTTTTCGGTATAGTGTCGCGTCGGTCGATGTTGCAGAGTCCAATCCTTTTTCGGACTTGAACTCAGTGGGTTCCAGCAGCTAGCTTATGCTAGAGAAGAACCACAACCTGTGCCGTCTCGTTCTCAGCGATGACAGTCTCCTTTCAGTTCATTACCAGGGAAATAGATGACACTGATCCAATCTCAAATTGGTCTAATTGTCATGATCTTCCTGGTTGACTAAAGTGAGTGCATTCAGGGAAAGTGTGCACCTCCACGGTAGGAGGTACTCACACCTGTGTCTCCAGCTGGTCCCGATGGACTAGGGTGGACACAACCCAAAGGCAGTGGACGGTCGCCGTCGAGAAGCTCGAATGATGCCATGCCTGAGCCATCACTGGAGATCCGTCCGACAACACCACAACACCCAGAGAGTGCAACTTGGAAAGACGCCACCAACCACGACAGGCAAGACGAGCACAGCGCGAAGGCGCGGACAATGGCCCTGCATGCCCGCCAAAGACGCCAGCGACCTGGATCGCACCGCCGCCATACCACAGCAGCCGCGTCGCCCCATCGCCGCCCGGAGAGCCCCGGGTGACGCCACCACCAGGCCACCTAGGACTCCAATGCCGTCGGCCAACAAAGGTCTTCCCGATGAGCCACCGCCACCTCCACTGTTCCGTGCGCCACGCACCGATGACCACCCCAAATCCGGACGGATCTGGCCCGAACCAAAGAGCATGCACGCACCACCTCCATCCAAACCAACACCCTGCCAACCACCACCACCGCAGGACACAACGAAGGTCACCAACCCATGCCGACCGCAACCCACGCCCCTGCCGCACCAGAAGCCTGCCAAGGCTGGATCTGACTAGAGGTCAGCAAGTCTGCCACTACACAAGGGAGTGCCGCAGCAGGGGACGACCGCCAGAGCCAACCACCACCTGCGGCGAACAAGAGCCACGCCACGCAGCAGTCATGGCTGCCCGGACCCCCGCCACGGGCAGATCTGAGCCATCCCAGGCCCGCTGCCGCCGAGGCCACAACACGTGCCCCTGCCTGCTACAGCCCCATCACGCCGCCTCCAGCAGCCCGCGCCTCCACCGCTAGATGAGGCCGCCGTACCACCGACTGACGCCTACGGCCCGCGCCATCCTGCACCGAGCGGAGGAAGGAGCATTCGGCCAACGCCAACGCCGGCCGGGATTTGCCCGCCAGCAAGCCGAGGCGGCAGCGAGGGGAGAGGGAGCGAGGAGGAGGGCCTAGCGTGGGCGCTAGGGTTTCCCCCGGCGCTTGCAGGAGAGTTATGGACGGGGGAGGAGCCTCTCTTCTTCACTACCACTGAAAGTTTTACTTACAGCTCGCCATGGATGGTTTTGCATGAGAGAATGAAGCGCGGAATCCAGTTATAGGTATATTCCAGTGATGGCAGGTGCAATTGTTGTTTCCGTAGGGTGTTCAAGAACAAAATCATAATCACCGACGTTGGCTGTCAAGGGCATCAACGATGTACTGTATCTTCAAGCATGTAGTTAGTGTTTGGTTAACACGAGTAATACACTAATACTGTGAAATACTACGGTGGTAGAGCATGACTATATATGGTTAGTGCTTGTAATAAAAATTTCTGTAGTTGTGAAGATCTTCTGTGTGTTCTGGAAAAAATCATAACAAGATCTCAATATTTAGGTTTCTAAATGGTCCGACTGATCCTAGCTAGGTTAGTTATATCGCAGAGAAGAATGACCCGTGAGGGAGCCACAAGTGGTATTGAGTAGCACAACGTATGGAAGATCTTAATTAGCCAAGTTCGTGTTAGTTTCTAGGTCCATCTATGGTAGCGACTCTAGTGTTTAAAGATCATTCATGTTCAACCCCGTTAGGAACAAATGAATTTTGCAGGAATTTCTTAGGGATGTGATCATGGGAATTTTCTTATAATGCCATTTAGGTTGAAGGTTTTGTCTTGAAAATTCATATACGAATCCTTCCTTTCCTTCCCATTTTGGATGATTATAAACATTTTCTCAAATCTCATGTCTTCACTTTCTCTAAGAAGTCCAATGCAACACGTCTCTCTCTCTCTCTCTCTCTCTCTCTCTCTCTCTCTCTCTCTCTCTCTCTCTCTCTCTCTCTCTCTCTCTCTCTCTCTCAATTCCCGTGGTGCATCCAAATGACCAATTTATACAACTATTGTGTTTCAGTTTCATGTAGGAATCTACAAGACATGGCATCCAGTTCCTGCAATTTTTCTATTTATGTGTTTTTCCTACCCTGTGTGTCGAACATGCTCTCAACTGTTGAGAATCACTTCAAGTATTTTTGTACGAGCAAAATAATCTTTAAAAATAACAGTGGCTATGCCGAGTGTTCTACCTTTACCAAGTGCTTGACAAAATACCCTCGGCAAAGATTCTGACACTCAGTAAAGACGTCGAATCCGTTAGCAAGGGAAGGGTCATTCTGCAATCTCCTACATGTGGTGTGAGAGCAAGATTTAGGATTTTGAGTTGCACTTGTTTCTCAAAGACCACATCTACCTCTGGTATGGTATAGGAGTACATGACACAAATGACAACGAGATCATAAATACTACTCCGTTTCACAGGACAATCAAATAAAAACAAGTTTACCCATTGTCATGGAAACACTCAGCAAAGATGAACTTACTAACAACTTAATACTTAGCCAACTGTTGGCTGAAAAACACTCGGCCTAGGTGAACGCATTGTCACCCCGCTGTCAACCGCGGCGAGTAGGGACATGTGTCCACCCGTTTACCTAGTGTATTTTGCCGGACACTCAAAAAAGTGGAGGTTATGTCAAGTGTTCTGCGTTTACCTAGTATTTTCCTTGTCACTTGGTTTAGTATGGTGACTTTATCAAGTGCTTGACAAAATACATTCGGCAAAGATTCCGGTAGTCAGTAAAAACATCGATTCCACTAGTGAGGAAAGGGTAATTTTGTAGTCTCCTGCGTATAGTATGAGAGTGAGATTTATGATTTTGAGTTGCATGTGTTTCATCGAAGGCCGCGACTCGGGCCACACGGCTCCACGATAGACCATAGTCAGTTGCAACGTCAGTAGAGAAACATGTGCAATGAAATTCGGTGCATGCATGTTAGTACATTTGGTCAGAATCTTTTCTATGAGTCGTATAGGTGTGCTGAACTATGTACAAGTTAACGCTTGGTCCATACACCAGTGAATTTGATGACCCTAGCTTAGTTTCTGTCACTCTAGTAGTGTCCGTGAATTTTAAACTATCGAGGATAACTAAAGCATTTTTTAGACGTGATCTTTACGGGGAAAAAACATAGGCACTTGCACAAGACTTTATAAGGGAAGATAAGCGATCCACCATGTGCTCTCTGCCATATCGCCAACAACTGGACATAAATCAATTGCAGTTATTATTTTCGATCTCAGCTTCAATGTTCAAGTGCATTTGTTTTGTAAAACAGTACACACACCCAGCCCAACAATGTTACAAAAGGTGGTTTAGCCCATACAAGAGTGAGTAATGTGAGAGATGAAGAAAGGAACAAGGGATGCTGAAATTTGTTGCTATGTTTTGAGTATTATTTGGACAACGACAAAAAATGTAACCAAGTTGTGAGCTTGGGAGACATCAGGAACGGAGTGCTCACTTTTTATATCACAAGCGAGTTATGGGTACATGTTGTAGTCTCGGGGAGTCACCTTGTGGCATGCTATCGATGATGCAGCTTTGCTAAGTACTCATGCCGAAAAACATAAACTATGACTGATAGTTGGAGGCTCACCACGAGGGGTGAAGATGGCAAGGTAGCCGGTGTGCCTCATGAGTCGGCAAGCCTCGCCTGGTTTCCACTTTGTGCTCAGCGTTAGCCAGCGGGTTGTCAGGTAATTGCGGATCACAAAAGCTCGTCTTTGCCCTTGCCGCAAATGGCATCCGTGAGTCAGCAAACGTCTGCATGATGAGGATTAAGTCCAGCACCATAATTAATGTAATAAATGCTAATGCATTTTTGGCACCGCGGCGCGGACGCGTCCGTGCCTGCATCCCTAGTTGCCCCCGCTTCAGTTTTTTTTTTAAAATTTCATCTGACCTTCCAGGCCTTGATCTGCTATCGCACTCTAACAGTCTAACTAGAGTAAATAAAGGTCTACTTACAGCAGGGCTTAAGGCTACAGAGAAGTTACCTTACCATAACAACTTTTCCCACTGATATTTGCATCGTAGAGTAGCCTGCTGCCACTTCATCCTCCTGCACTCCACCAACTCATCTTTATTTGTCCGCTGACACCAATCTTGGGGGTGCCCATGCCCTGCCTGATGATGATATAACGCTTCTTGCTGAAGCCCGCTAGCTCCTATCAGCATTCACCTCCGAGTCCCTAATGCTACATATCAAGTCAAGCACTCGGAGCCTCTATTCTTCACTGCTACTGAAAGTTTTACTTACCGCTCTCCATGCCTGGTTTTGCATGAGAGAATGAAGTGAGGAATCCAGTTATAGGCAGGCGCAATTGTTGTTGGTGTAGGATGCTCAAGAACAAAGTCCTAATCATCGATGTCGGCTGTCAAGGGCATCGACGATGTACTGTATGTTCAGGCGTTTAGGCAGTGCTGGGGTTAACACGAGTAATACCGTGAAATACTACGGTGAGCATGGCTCTATGGTGTGGTTGTAATAAAAAAAATCTCTACTCGTGTCGATCTCCTGTGTGTTCTCGAAAAAAAAATCATAGCAAGATCAAATAAATTTAAATTCAAAGAAAGCTCAATTTATAAGTTTCTAAATGGCCCAACAGACAGAGGTAGGTCAGTTATATTCGTGAGAAGAGTGACCCGTGAGGGAGCCACAAGAGGTATTGAGTAGCACACCATATGGAAGATCTTAATTAGCCGGGTTTGTGTTAGTTTCTAGGTCCATCTATGGCAGTGAATCTAGCATTTAAAGATCATTCATGTTCAGCCCCGTTAGGAACACATGAATTTCGCAGGAATTTCTTAGGGATATGATCCTATGGGAATTTTTCTATAAAGCCATTTGGGTTGAAGGATTGATCCCAACATGCTCTCAAGTGTTGAGAATCACTTCAAGTATTTTCTGTACGAGCAAAATAATCTTTTTAAAAAGCAGTTGCTATGCCGAGTGTTCTAACTTTACCAAGTGCTTGACAAAATACACTCGGCAAAGATTCTGACACTCCGTAAAGACGTCAATTCCGCTAGCGAGGGAAGGGTCATTTTGAATTGAACATGTGGTATGTGAGCGAGATTTTAGATTTTGAGTTGAACATGTTTATCGAAGGCCACATCTCCAGCCACGCAGCTCCACGGTGGATGGAGTAAACCTCTGGTATGGAGGACTACATGACACAAATGACAACGAAACCACAAATACTACTTTGTTTCACAAAATAATCAAATAAAAACAAGTTTACCAACTGCCATGTTAACATTAAGCAAATATGAACTTACCAACAACTTAAATACTTTGCCGAGCGTAGGACGAAAAACACTCGGCATATGTGGACGCACCGTCACCCTGATGTCAACCATGGTGAGTAGGGACACATGTCCACCCGTTTACCGAGTGTATTTTGTCGGACACTAAAAAACGCAGAGGTTATGCCGAGTGTTATGCCTTTACCAAGTGTTTTCCTTGTCACTTGGCTTAGGCTGGTGACTTTACCAAGTGCTTGACAAAATACATTCGGCAAAGATTCCGGAGTCAGTAAAAACAAATCAATTCCGCTTATGAGGAAAAGGTCATTCTGTGGTCTCTTGCATTTTGTATGAGAGTGAGATTTATGATTTTGAGTTGCACGTGTTTCACCAAAGGCCGCGCCTCGGGCCACGCGGTTCACGATAGGCCGTCGTCATTTGCAGCGTCAGGAGAGAAACAAGTGCTGCTGGGACGATGCTAGTCTTTGGCGTGTCCGCTTCAAGCATGATCAGCGTCCGCACGTCGACGTCTGGCTGGAGGTGCTCGCGAGCCCCTAACCACGCGGGGTGTGCGTGCGTGTTGAATCCGCCCCCCCCCCCCTCTGAGGTCTCTATGTAAGGGACAAAAAGCTCGTGTTGCTGGGCGGTTTGGCCCTGTTGTGATGTTAAGCAATAAAATTCAGGTGGTGGGCCCCCCACTCCCGGTGTGCTTTCAAAAAAAAACACGGTGCATGTATGTTACATTCGATCAGAATCCTTTCTATGAGTCATATAGGTGTCCTGAATTATGCACAAGTTAATTCTTGGGGTCCATACACTGGTTAATTTGATGAGCCTAGCTAAGTTTCTGTCGGCTTTATAGTTGTGTTTGATGAGTAGTGATTCTAGTGTGTGAAGTGTTGAGCGAGGATACCTAAAGCTTTTTTAGACGTGATCTTTATGAAAAAACACATAGGTACCTGCACAAGACTTTACAAGGGAAGATAAGAGATCGACCATATGCTCTCTGCCATATCGCCAATAATTGAACAGCAATCAATTGCAGTTATTATTTTAGATCTCAGCTTCAATGCTCAAGTGCATTTGTTTTGTTAAACATTACGCGCACCCAACCCCCACAATGTTATAAAAGGTGGTTTAGCCCAGACAAGAGTGAGTAATGTGAGAGATGAAGAAAGGAAACAAGGGATGCTTGTTGCTATGTTTTGACTGTTATTTGGACATGGACCAAAAATGTAACCAAGTTGTGAGCTTGGGAGACATCAGTAATGCAATGCTCACTGGCGTGCAGTAGATTACAGGCGAGTTAGCGGTATATGTTGTAGTCTCGGGGTATCACCTTATGGTATGCTACCGATGATGTACCTTTGCTGAGTACTCTTGCCAAAAAACTTCAACTATGACTGATCGTTGGATGCTCACAACGTGGGAGAAAGATGGCAAGGTGGCCGGTGTGCCTCGTAGGTCGGCGATGCCTCGCCTGGTTTCCACTTTGTGTTCGACATCACCCAACGGGTCTTTCAGATGCTTGCAAACCATGGAAGCTCGTCTTTGGCCTTCCAAGCCTTGATTCACGATCATAATCTGGTAGTCTAACTAGAATAAATAAAGGTCTTAGTTACAATATGGGCCTAAGGCTACCGACAAGTTTCCTTATTATAACAACTAGTCATTAACCCGTGCACCGGCACGGGCTAGGTTTTTATATTTGAACACTATTCTTTGTAAATTCAGGATATTATAAGTTGTCGCCTTTTTTATTCTTTAAAATGTGACTCAGAAAGCATGGCTGAGTTCATTATAAAGTCAATACAATGTTCATATTTACATATATAACAGTGGATTTCATATTATCTAACTGGAGTACAATGTGTAAAGCTCCATGAATTATGTCATTTGGTTTTGGTTCCTAGAATAACTTCTTAGGACAGGTGAAGTGAGTTAAGAAAAAGAGGTATGTTAGCAATATTTGATACATATGGTAAAGAATATGTAAATTGTAGCATGCCGTGATATATTGAAATATTAAAGTGAAGAGGATGTTGATTAGATAATCCACTTTATAATAGACAAAAAAATTGAAAAGAGGGCTTGGCACCAAATATTTTATCTTCTTTCTTGGATTCTGAAGGCTGATGCCTTTTCTTGTCGCATGCTGGTGGAGATTATGAGGACAAACAATTCACAAAGGATAGTATAATAATATAGTTAAAATCTGGCCTTGTAAGTCTAACGTAATTTTGAAGCACATATGACTGATGAGTCAAGAAATTGCCTAATCTAATGGAAGCAGACGACAAAGGCTGTGTTCTTCTCCTCACCAACGACTGTAATAATGTTGAGTTCAAGGGAATGTGGGAGTAGCCAGCAAGAACTAACTACAGACCATTGATTATAAACTCTACGTATAGGAAACTATTTAAAGTCTAGCACACGTTCCTTTCTTTAGCACTGGAAAGCATAATAATTAGATATATCACGCTGAACCGCTGATAGTCATAGATTTAACCTGTATTTCAAAGGATCAATATAGAAGAGTACTATCGATAGAGTAATCTATTTATATACAAAAAGTGATTGATGGACTAATTAGAAGCAAGAGAATTAGTCTATAAAATTCTACATTAATTAGAAAATACCGGGCCTTGATTTGGTGGGTCTTCTAAAATTATTATTATATGACCGTTAGATATGTGTAACACATTCCATCAAAAAAGATGTGTAACATATATATAGCATTGTCCTAATGGACCATGAGTCGTGTCAGACCTCTATTTTTTTACATGCTAACATGGCATACCTGGTTTCTCTCATAACCGTTAGATCAAAATTAGTAACATCTGGCCATCTATTAACTGGGTCCTCTTTGTTAATGCTAAACTTTCAATCAACGGATTAGAATCTAACTCGGGAAAAAAGGATTGCAGTCGTGTGGGATTCCACACGATCCTGGGTGCAGATCCGTTCTGTTCCATGCTCCCGAAAGATCATTGCCTACTTGGTCTCTAGAGTCTTAATCCCCAAGTCCTCTTTTGGGCGACACACATCTTGGCCATAGTCTCCTCCTGTTTCCATAGCGAGCACTTGCATTGTTGTTACAGATCTAAGTCCCCAACGCCATCTCACTCCCTTCCCTTAATCCCTTCTTATAATTGGATGTTCTTTCGTCCATAGTCACATAGATCAGACTATGCCACCCCTAGGACCCGATTCGTGTGGTAATTCTTGGTCTTCTTCTTGATGATGAAGAGTAGTAGCGCCGGTCTGAGGTTTCCCATCCGCATCAGATGTGATTCCTCCTTATCATCATTGTCCCTTCCAGAAAGCTTTTGGGGTGCAGGTCCACATGGGTACTGATGGTTTCCTGCAGGAGAAGATCTACAGCTGTTGACTAGAGGATTGTCACAACAAGGAGGCTGCCTGGGAGACAACAAGTGACTCTGAAGTCTGAACATGTTGATAGCTTGATGCTAATGTTCGATGTGTTTTCCAGGAATAAAACTCCCCACCCATGACGCTTTTAAATTCTGTTACTAGCATCACCTGCATGGGAGGTTACGATCGTGGGCGAGCACATCAATGAGCTGGGTTTGTATATGCCGCTGAAGGAAGTGCAGATATTAGCATCTTGAGGCAACACAACGAGAAGCTGATTCTAGGAAGAAACAGACGGAAGTAAAACATTAATGATTCCCAGTGGTCAATGGTGAAAGAAGCTTTACTTTGAGCAACAGGTGGGTTCAGAAGATAAAACAGAAAAGGAGATATGAATATAAGATACAGTCCATGAAGTGGTCGCTGGGAGATATATGCAGGCTCGCATGCAGCTAGCAGTTAATATAAGTTTGAACAAATACTTAATATAAAAAGTTTGACTCAGTTCTATCCGGTGGCAGAAGTAAAAAAGGCAAAAGATTTTTGTTTTTTAGGCAGCAGGCCAATAGATCAAGCAATCACGTATGCTTGCAGATAATGGCATCCACCTAATAATGTCGGATCTGAATAAATTTGGGGTTGTGCATTAAGATTTCAGGTCTTCATGTGATATGTTTCACTTAGTCCTGAAGCACCCCATTCATCTTAGTTGTCGGACATTTGGAGAAGGATCAGAAAGAAGAGTATGACCTTTATTAATTTTGCGCCACCCTCAAGGTACCTACTGTGAGCAAAATTAGCATCTGATGGCCTAAATTCGACACTACCCTCAATCTAAGCATCATGAGATAAATTGTCTGAAAACCTTAACAGTGTCGTTCACACATATCCATACTTAAATTAAGCACCAAGTGCTTTTGACATTAATTTTGGGTTAAAATCTACGCTTGCAATGCTTGTGCTCTTGGGGTTCTCACAGTTCTAGGTTTTTATTCTTGAGCACTTCGAAAATCTGAACTTTCTAGATCACCATCCGTGTTTCCATGAACTTCTCCATCAGGATGCATGTGCTTCAAGGACGTCCGGGGGTACTCCATGCAGCCCCTGAAACCCCAGTTAAATTGGTTTTCATGGAGTCGGTGAGGTCCAATCGGCAAAACATTGCTGCCAGGTACTTCACCTGGCGTGCTTTTGATGATTTTTGGAGCGGACATGAGATGCAAGTTTAATTCAGAGTCACATGCTCAGTTTCTTCCACACTTCTCTACATATGTAGTACTAAACTGTTGTGTTTCTCACATTGCCCTGAATTAGTGCTGGTACTGATTGTAAAAAATCATTTGTAGGTATCTATGCAGTTTGTTGATTTTGACCAAGATAATTGTAAGTTGTTGAAAATATTCTTCATAGAGCCATGCCCATAGTTTTGATGCACGAATACTACAAGCTACTGATTTAAGTCTATTTCCAATACAATGTGACATCATGTTTATCTACTCAAATTATGTTTGATCATGCTTGAATCTATGTTGATAATTAACCTATATTGTATTACATTTGCTCCTTTTAAGGAAGCAGGAAATGTATAAGAGATCATACTGAATATTCCTGCTTCGTCTTTCTAATCACTATTATGAACAATTATATTAAGTTTATGATTGCCCCTTTGGCGACACAATGGGTTGTCCTAATTCATTGCTTGGTACCGTCACGTTAGATTACATGCAGGCACATGTGCTGTCAGGAAACTGTGCAGGCAGTATGGGGCACCATGTCCATGTTCATTACCTAGCTCCTGGTGCACCAACGCTTTGTTGGCACAGACCCGACCTTGACGACGCAGACGGCCAGTACTTTCCGACCACAGCACACGTACAAGCTACAGCAGATTACTTTCCGGCCGGTCGACCAGAGCGGGCCGTACGTAGACCTGTCCACGGCGAGGTGCACGTATACTCGAAGCAGCTAACCAAGCTGCTGGACCGATTCCCAGCTGGATGGATCACGCACGTACAGAAAGCTAGCTTTAGCTAAGCTAGCGATCAACTTGAACGATGCCACAAGTCGATGGAACAAACACACGCGAACACACGAGACGCCGAGTTTATGGCAAAACAGAGCTGTGTCGGTCCTGTTTTTCCTTGATTTGTTGATCAGGGTTACAAATTACAAGGGGTATAACGCAATATATAAGACAAGCTAACCTACACGGGTTAGGAGTTCTAATCCTACTACTATTAGGTAACTGAACAGGTACAATGCGGACACGGAACACTACATCGTGGTTAATTCCAACATGCTTCTGGTCGTAGTTGATGATGACCTCCAGAATAGTTATGTTCATGTTACAGCAGAAGAAGGTTGAGTTCTGCAAGAGAGACTGGACATGTGCGGATCAATTGGTGAGTGCAGGTCGATTGGGATTCATGAAGGACTTCTAGCGTGGATGCAATGAGACACTCATGTCCCTGACTTCCTTTCCAAATGACGATGTAAGTATGCGAGAATGCGCTTACCTTAAATAGTTGTACATCACGTTGTTCTTTTGAGAGTCTCATCTTTCATTCTATATATATGTCGGGTTTTTGTTCACCTATTTTATTGAACCTTTCTACTGGACTTGGGGAATCTGCATCCTTGAGGTATGCATCACCATTCTGAAACTATCCATCTACACCCTATTAATGTCAACAGAAGTTCGAAGCTAATTATTAGCTTTACTATGAAGTTAAAGAGGAGGTGGTTTCGATAACTATTCAAAAGAAATTATTATTAGTCAAGAGAGCTAGATATTAGCCTGCCACTGATTTGGCCATGTTAACATTTAATTAACTAAACACACACCACATGGCATAGGCATATAGGTATCGTACGTTTATCCAATATACAGAATAATAGAGTTTAGAAAGTAAGAACATGACACAAAAAGTAACTAACATCGCTACAGATGCAATGGTACACAAAATCGCCGCCAATGGCAAACATGAAAAGGTATTTAGATGTTTAATCACATGTGTATCGTGTTGCATTTGTTCTATCTACTTCTTGAACAAAGAAGAATGCAACCACTTGAAAACATTCTATTAAAAAGCAGAAAAAGGAGACACACTTTCAAATTAAGGATCCAATAAAATGTAAATCTCCTTTTGATGTTATAGGACATTTGATGGAATAGTAAAATAACTTTTCCATATCACATTAGAGGACACGAGAAGAGACAAGTAATGCAAATTATTTTGATAAAAAAATGCAAGGTGTGATGAATTTGTAGGATTTCTATAAATGTGTGGGCCTTTCACATTGAAAGATAATCATACACGCGGTCAAGTGGCACATGCCAGGATGTCAAAGGTTTTATACTTGGTAATGAACAAAGGTTATGTTGGTTTCATCTCATGTAGTTCTGAGGTGCCTCCTTAATTACTTCACATCTATATTTCGTTCATTTGTGATATGGGAGATGGACTACTATATTAGCTGATTGACAGTAAATATGCATAGTGTCATCTTTTACATCAAAATTATTGAGCCGTGAAGTTACACACCTCACCAAGGAAGAGGTTTATGGTGATGTTTCACAAATTAAATATATCTATAGATGAATCGCTGGACAAAATCATGGACAAATAGGCTGGCAATAGACCAATTGAAATAGAAGCGAGAGAAAATGAGAGGAGGTGTGCGCACTAGAGGAACTGCGATAAAGCGACAAAAAACAACCAGAAAATTATGTTGGTCTAATTTTTGAACACATGCAAATAAAAAGACACATCTTGGATACGAACTGTCATTAAAACTTTTTAGATACAAATGTGTTTCCAACTTTATGTTTTCTATCTATACTTTTTGTTATGTCTTAGTTTTCCTGTAAAAATGGGAAAATGAACAAAAGAAATTTGTATACTTTAAATATTAGAAAAAACATATCATAATATATATCATGTAAAGCACAATAGCTTACACAACATTAATTCATTGCAACATAATATGAAATACCAAATTGACAAATTTACTATAAAACTCTTTGAGAACAAATACATATATTGCAAAAACTATGTTTGCAAAAGGATCATATTTGTGAATGTGATCACATCTGCTATAAAATTTCTGTAGACAAATCAAATGATGTGTTCTCATAAAATAAAATTATGAAATTCTAGCCCGCACATCGGGCGGGCCACTGTGCTAGTTTTTTTGACTAACAGAGAGAGTGACTTGGGGAAAAATCTGTAAAGCCTCCTATAAATCTCAAAGTGAACCTCTGTTTGCTGGTGTTTTATTAGTTCCAGTCTGTAGTTAACACCCAACCCTGCTGTAGGGAATACAAACTGCCGCTGGAGGATAGGTAGTCCATCCCTACAGAACACTTAAACCTGTACGTTTTGGCAGTATAGAGCCATGTGAAGCAGAAACAGAGCATCACCACGCCACTGTCATCCGTTAACTGAACAACAGGGGACAAAACTACAATAATTGTGATCTTTATTCGTCAGCAACATGAACAAAAATCGCCTTTCTCAAAGCAAATCCATTGTATTCATTGTGTGCTAACCTTCAAGCAGTTCTACCATCTTCAAGTTTGCACTAACCTTGGTGAGAATCTCCATAGATCCATTGAAACGAATGAAATACTCCACTTCTGCTGAATCTACTCCACTTCTCCAAATGGTACAGAAGCCTACTTTGCTTGATATACTTCAAGATCTGAATCACACACTTTTATGTTATTATTCCCTCTTTTAGAAATTGGTCAGGAGTAGTGCCGATAGATGGACACCAACAACACCAGATTTTCTTGATCAGATTTTTGGGACTAATCTGATTGATCGGGGAAACTTATCTTCCCGACTCGCCCGACCCGCTCCCGCGAGCGGTAACCCTTCCCCGGCCGCCACCGCCCCTCCCCCCCTCGATCTCCTCCCCTCGCCGCCGCCGGAGCACGCCGCCGGGCAAAGCCTGGCCGGCTCCGGCGGCGGCGGGCCTTCTTCTTCCTTCGCACGGGGCTGGCTGGTGCGGGGCAGCCGCCTTGGGGTGTATGCGCGGCGCTGGGCAGGGCGCGGCGGCGCGACGACGGCGGGCGTCCCGGCGACGTTGGCGGCGCGTGGAGGGCTGCTGGGGTCGGTGGAGGGTGCCTGAGCAGCGTGGGCGGCGTCGGGGTTGGGGTGGTCCGATCCAGATCTGGCGGGCTGCTCCTCCGGCCGGCTGTTCTCGTGGGCGGCTCGGGCTGAGGCGGCGTGGTCCGGTCGTCTCCGGCGGTCCTTTGGTGCTGGAGGTGGCCGGAGCGGGGGTGTGCCATGATGGGGTGGCCGGCGGCGTCTGCTGGTGGGCCGGCCTCTTCCAGTGGTGCAGGTCGGTATGGCGGCGCGGGGCTCCCCCTAGGGGTCCCGACGTGGATGTGGGCTGCCACGGCGTGGTGGGGGCTCATGGCGGTGGTTTGGCTCGTTCAAGGCGCCGGCTGGAAATCTCCGGTGTCGGCCCGTCGGTGTGCGGCCTGTGCCGACCTTCCATCCTTCTTCTCGGTCATTCGTCTGCTACCTTCGTCGATGGTTGGCCCTTCCCCAGCTACGGTCCATCACTCGTCTCGCACCAGGCAGCAGGACCGGGCTCGTCTCGCGCCCGGCAGCAGGACTGACTTTGTCTCGCGCCCGGCAGCAGGACCGAGCTCGTCTCACGCCCGGCAGCAGGATCATGCTCGTCTCGCGCCCGGCAGCAGGACCGAGCTCGTCTCGCGCCCGGTGCCGTAGGACGGGGCGATGGAGGCTAGTTTTGGCCGGCCTGTTGGATCTCGGCGCTGGGGGCAGCACAGGGGTGTGAAAGGCGGGTCCTTTCCGCTCGTGTCTTTGGTTCGAGTAGCGGCGGATCTCGGGTGAGATGGTGTCAAGGTCTTGGATGTCGGGGCGGCGGCCCTAGTGGTGGGTTCGCGAGGCTCATGGGCAGAGCCCGTGGCTTGGTGCTGCCCGGTTGCAACGGCTGTGTGGGCGGCGTGGTAGCCGGGGTGTGGCGTTCGGTGGTGGTGATTGGTGGCCGGGGTGAAAACCTGCTCTATCTTCGGACGGACCGGCGGCGGCGAAGCTCGTTCCCTTCTTGAAGGCGTCGTCGCGGCTCTCATTGCCCGTCGTGTTGCTCCAGGGGAAACTCTGATCCTCGGATCGGGTGGTGGCGGCGCTCCGGTGTCGTCCCCTTCCTGAAGGCGCCGTCTTGGAGCCCACGGTTCGTCATATGCGGCTTCACCTCTTCGCGTAGTGCTAGGGATGGTGTTGCTGCGCTCAGCGCCTATGTATCATGCCTTGGGTGTGTGTGCGTCTGTTGTGGGGGTGTGCGTTTGTACCGGGTGCTGTTGATCATTGCTTTATATATAAAGCGGGGCGAAAGCCTTTTTCGGTAATCTGATTGATCGGCATTCAAGGATAATTGGTTACTTGCCTTCATCATGGGGATAAGACTGCTGGCGACATACTCCACCAATGTAGACCGTAAGTCTGCCATAGACCATATTTTCTTATCTACAGCCTCACAAACAATGGCCGCTGCACGGTCTGATTTTAAAACTTGTGAGTGCACATCCTTCTCCAATTCATCGTACATCGTTGATTACAGTGTGGCCAGGATATAGAAACTGAGATTGAAAGGACCTCCTCCTCAGCTACATCAGCCAACATGGATTGCAGCACGCTTGGGGTCTTCGGGCACAGGAGATTCAATGGCTGGCAACGAAAAGAGAATAAGGGAGGGGTTGGTAGGATTTGGTAGATGGATTGCAGCATGGAAGTTGAAACAACATGAAACTGCAGAAAGGATACGTAAGGAGGACGGCGAGGAGTCTCACCTCTCGCTGACGCATCATGGGCTGCGAGGGAGACACCTATTTTGGTAGCCCAGGGAAGAGCTCTTTTAGTCATAGCCCGTGAAAAGTTTGATAATGAGTTGTGCACGTGGGACAGATGGCATGGACTCCTGAGGAACTTCATCCAACGGTTCTAGATATTTGATAAGGAAATCCTATGGCTAATTTTCTACTTTTTGACGATTAACGTTGAGCCTCGATTGGTGCCTCCAATTAGTAAATATAAGATATAAGATATAAGATAAGACTTTTTCCACTAATATTTGTATCGCAGAGTAGCATGTTGCCGCTTCATCTTCCTCACTCCACCAACTCATCACTATTTGTCCGCTGACACCAATCTTGGGGCTGCCCATGCCCTGCCTGATGACGATACAACGTTTCTTGGTGAAGCCCACTAGCTCCAATCAGGCATCGCCTCCCAGTCCCTACTGCTACATATCAAGTCATGTACTCTGAGGCTCTATTTTCACTGCTACTGAAAGTTTTACGTGTCACTTGCCATGCATGGTTTTGACTGAGAGAATGAAGCGAGGAATCAAGTTATAGGTATATGCCAGTGGTGGCAGGTGCAATTGTTGTTTCCGTAGGGTGTTGAAGAACAAAAAGTTAATCATCGAAGTCGGTTGTCAAGGGCATCAACGATGTACTGTATGTTCAAGCATGTAGGTAGTGTTGGGGTTAACACAAGTAATACTTGAAATACTACGGTGGTAGAGCATGGCTATGGTGTGCTTGTAATAAAAAAATATTCTCTAAGCTAGCAGATCTCCTGTGTGTTCTAAGAAAAATTATACCAAGATAA
This sequence comes from Triticum aestivum, assembly GCF_018294505.1. Taxonomy (NCBI): domain Eukaryota; kingdom Viridiplantae; phylum Streptophyta; class Magnoliopsida; order Poales; family Poaceae; genus Triticum; species Triticum aestivum. Next base: position 27,491,397 of record NC_057811.1, on the reverse strand, counting down.
AATGAATTTAGATTGAAAGAAAGCTCAATTTATAAGTTCCTAAATGGCCCAAGTGATCCTAGGTAGGTCAGTTATATTTCCGAGAAGAGTAACCCGTGACCGTGAGGGAGCCACAAGAGGTTTTGAGTAGCACATCTTATGGAAGATCTTAATTAGCCGAGTTTGTGTTAGTTTCTAGTTCCATCTATGGCAGTGACTCTAGCGTTTAAAGATCATTCATGTTCAGCCCCGTTAGGAACACATGAATTTCGCAGGAATTTCTTAGGGATATGATCCTAAGGGAATTTTCCAATAATGCCTTCCGGGTTGAAGGATTGCTTTTCAAAATTCATATATGAATCCTTCCTTTCCTTCCCATTTTGGATGACTATAAACATCTTCTCAAACCTCATGGCTTCACTTTTCTAAGAAGTCAGATGCAACTCTCTCTCTCTCTCTCTCTCTCTCTCTCTCTCTCTCTCTCTCTCTCTCTCTCTCTCTCTCTCTCTCTCTCTCTCTCTCTCTCTCTCTCTCTCTCTCTCTCAAAATCAATCTACAAGACATGGCATCCAGTTCCTGCAATTTTTTCTATTTCTATGCTTTTCTTACCTCCTGTTCCAAACTTGCTCTCAACCAGTCGCTATGCCGAGTGTTCTACCTTTCAAGTGCTTGACAAAATACATTCGGCAAAGATTCTGACACTCAATAAAGACGTCGATTCCACTAGCGAGGGAAGGGTCAGCCACGTGCTGTCGTACGGGTGACTCACGGCAAGCCAGCCGCGCTAGCTGCCCACAGGTGAGGACCAGTCGGCCCGCCTTTGGATGTGCAACCACATGCCGCTGCGCCGCTGGCCGACCTTCAGCTGCATGTGGAGTCGGTCCCTGGCACGCTTCTGACAGCGGCCTTGCCGCTTCAGCCGGTGGTTGAGACTGTCGGGGAGGGGGTTGCTACTCCACCACCACCCCCTCTTCGGGCAGTAGAGCCGGCGCCACGACCGCAGTTGGAGGTGACTCTACATGCCGAAGTTGTCGGCATACGGTTGTTGAAGACGGTACTATGGACACAAATGTGGATTCCTTGGCCAAGGATATGCAGCCCAAAGCAAGGCACAACCTTGACAACCAAGGTATTACGTCGTCACCCAAATCCTTTTAGCTTTTTCCAATACTGCCGTCGTTTCTAAGCAGAATAATGTAGGTGTTAGTCTTGAAAAGAATGAAAAAGATATTTCTAGTTCGACTAACACTTTGAAACATTGGGAACATGATCGGTTAAAAGTTACTCCACGTGTTTCTAGCAAGTCTTATCCTCCCGTAGCGACGAGGAGGAGCTGCATGCCACATCGGATGGCCAATTACTCTCTCATTTAGTAGGAGCGGTTTCAGACATGGGCCTAGATGAACCCGGGCTTAGTTCATTGATTTAGGTTACAGCATCCGGACGTAAATCAAAGACCACATGCTCGAAAAAATATATAAAATCCCATAAGAGGGCGAAATGTTCTAAATCTCCTATTGTTTCCTCATGAATGGAATGTTTTTCAATATCAGAGGTCTTTGGGACTTGGCTAAACATTTATTCATTGCGGAATGTAATAGGGAATACAATTTAGATTTTTTTTTTGGCTATCTCTGAAATGGGGAGACATGATTTCTCAGTAAGTCTGCTTAATCGTATTTCGAGAGGGCTAGACTTTACTTGGGTTTCACGACTGCCTAGAGGTCGTTTTGGGGCATTTTACTTGGCGTGAATATAGGGACTATGGATGTTTTGGCTAGTTTGGATGATGAGTTTCACATTAAACTCCATATTCGTAACAAGGCCCTCGTCGCCGTGTATGGGGCAACCCAGGATGAGTTCAAGGCCAATTTTCTCCGTGAACTGGTTAATCTGGTGAATGATAATCCCTATCCTATTCTTATAGCAGTGGGGATTTCAATTTGCTTTGATTTCCAAATGAGAAAAGCCACGGCAGGTTTGCTAATCATTGGCCTTTCCTTTTCAATGCTGTCATCGACAGTCTAGATCTGCGAGAGGTTTTCATGATTGGAAGACAATTCACTTGGGATAACAGTCTTTCGGAACCGACATATGAGAAACTAGATCGCGTTTTGATGGATACCGATTGGGAATCAGAATTTCCTATGGTGTCTGTTCGTGCTATATCTTGTATCGAGGCTATATCAGACCATGCACCCATTCTCCTAACTTTCGGTTTGCCACGACCACAACATAGATGCAAGTTCAAGTTCGAACTTGTGTGGTTGCTTCGGGATGGCTTCTATGACATGGTCAAGGAGGTATGGGAGAAACCGGTGGTTGAGCCTACCCCAATACACAAATGGAATAACAATTTATCCTAAAAGGTTATTCAAATAGTAGATATTTGCATGGAGTTAACAATGGGTAGACACTAGAAGAAACTTATTCATTCCCTACAACATGATGAGGGCACGATTGAGGGGCATGAGCAACTTAAATGTAATATCATTTGTTATTATGAAATATGTTCGGAACCCTAGAGGAGGAAACCTCTCGATGGATGAGTCCCGAACAGATGACATCCCCTAGGTCTCTAATGAGGAAAACAACCTTCTAACAGCCCCATACTCCGAGAAGGAAGTTAGAAAGACAGTTTTCCTAATGGAGCACAACAAAGCACCGTATCCGAGTGGTTTTCCTGCTGAGTTCTATGAACTTCTGGGAAGTCATCAAACCGGATCTCCTACTTTTGTTTAGCGATCTTCATGCTGGCCAACTAGAATTGTTTCACTAAAACTTCGATGAGATTATTTTATTACCTAAAGTTAATGAGGTTGAAAGGATACAACAATATAGAAATTATTTTCCTCCTTAATATTAGTTTTAAAATATTGACGAAGGTTGCGACTATATGATAAATTCGGTTGCTGAACATGTGGTTTGTCCTTTACAGACAACTTTTATGCAAGGCAGACACATCCTAGATGGTGTTATCATCCTTCATTAAACAGTCCATGAATTATACCGGTAAAATTTGAATGGGTGGTTCTCAAAATAGACTTTGAAAAGGCTTATGACAAATTCAAGTGGCCCTTTCTTCAACAGACTCTCAGAATGAAATGATTTTCTGCAGAGTGGACGCTATGATCGATAGATTTGTTTCTGGTGGTAGTCTTGCCACTAAGGTCAATGATGATGTTGGACATTATTTTCAAATGAAGAAGGGATTGCGACAAGGTGACTCGTTATTGCCCATGCTATTTGATATAATGGCGGATATGCTAGCGGTCATGATTGAGCGTGCCAAGGTTGATGGCCAAATTAACGGGGTAGTAAATCATCTAGTTGACAAAGCGAGAAATCTAAATCTAATTTTATCAGCATTCGAGCAACTCTCTGGTCTTAAGATCAATTTTCATAAAAGTGAACTGTTTTGCTTTGGCGAGGCTCAAGACGAGGCCCACCTGTATGTTGAACTTTCAGATGCGGGTTGGACCAATTTTCGATCACATATTTGAGGATACCGATACATTATCAGAGACTCACAAATGCTGAATGGAAACACGTCGATGAGAGACTGCAAAAAAGACTTGGCAGCTGGAAAGGTAAACTACTGTCTCTGGATGGAAGATTGGTCCTCATAAATTTTGTACTAAGTAATATGATACTGTATATGATTTCCTTCTTTCAGTTGTCAAGAGGAGTTTTACATAAATTGGTTTATTTCCGATCAAGATTCTTTTGGTAAGGAGATAGTGAGAGAAATAAATATCGATTGGCTAAATGGAGTGTGGTTTGCCGTCCCAAAGACCAAAGCGGGTTGGACATTCATGACCTTGAGGTTAAGAATAGGACCCTCCTAGGCAAATGGTTGTTTAAATTACTAACGGAAGAAGGTGTATGGCAAATACTCCTAAGGAGGAAATATGCGGGTTCCAAGGCGGTATCCTAAGTATACTGGAAGCTTGGGGATTCCCACTTTTGGGTGGGTCTAGGAAGAAATATTTCTTCTGCTATGGTTCCTTCTCGATCAAGGACGGCTCAGAAATAAGACTTTGGGAGGAAAAGTGGCTCAATACAACATTGTGCGTCACAAGGGTGATACTATCGCCACGGTAATGGAATCATTTCCGCCAAATGTGACGTTCAAAAGAGATTTAATTGGACCCAGGCTCCATTCGTGGAACATCCTGCTCTAGTGGTTGTCCACGGTGCAATTGTCACGTGGATATCTAATTGTTGGGGAACGTAGTATTTCAAAATTTTACCTACGCACACGCAAGATCCATCTAGGTGACGCATAGCAACGAGCAGGGACAGTGTATCCACGTACCCTCGTAGACCGAAAGCGGAAGTGTTTAGTAACGCGGTTGATGTAGTCGAACGTCTTGGCGATCCAACCGATCCAAGTACCGAACGCAAGGCACCTCCGCGATCTGCACACGTTCAGCTCAGTGACGTCCCTCGTACTCCTGATCCAGCTGAGGCCGAGGGAGAGTTCCGTCGGCACGATGGCGTGGTGACGGTGTTGATAAAGTTACCGACGCAGGGCTTCGCCTAAGCACTACAACGATATGACCGAGGTGGAAATCTGTGGAGGGGGCACCGCACACGGCCAAGACAACTGTCAACTTGTGTGTCTATGGGGTGCCCCCTTCCCCCGTATATAAAGGAGTGGAGGAGGGGAGGGCCGGCCCTCATAGGGCGCGCCCAAGGGGGGAGTCCTACTCCCAGTAGGAGTAGGTTTCCCCCCTTCCCTTGTTGGAATAGGAGAAGAAGGAAGAGGGAGAGAGAGGGAACGAAAGGGGGGCCCGGCCCCCCACCCAATTTGGATTGGGCTTGGGGGGGGGCGCCCTCCACCTGGCCGCCTCCTCCTCTCTCCCACTAAGGCCCAATAAGGCCAATTGACTCCCCGGGGAGTTCCGGTAACCCCCCGGTACTCCGGTAAATGCCCGAACTCATCTGGAACCCTTTCGGTGTCCAAACATAGCCTTACAATATATCGATCTTTATGTCTCGACCATTTCGAGACTCCTTGTCATGTCCGTGATCACATTCGGGACTCCGAACTACCTTCGGTACATCAAACACATAAACTCATAATACCGATCGTCATCGAACGTTAAGCGTGCGGACCCTACGGGTTCGAGAACTATGTAGACATGACCGAGACTCACTTCCGGTCAATAACCAATAGCAGAACCTGGATGGTCATATTGGTTCCTACATATTCTACGAAGATCTTTATCGGTCAAACCGCATAACAACATACGTTGTTCCCTTTGTCATCGGTATGTTACTTGCCCGAGATTCGATCGTCGGTATCTCAATACCTAGTTCAATCTCGTTACCGGAAAGTCTCTTTACTCGTTCTGTAATGCATCATCCCGTGGCTAACTCATTAGTCACATTGCTTGCAAGGCTTATAGTGATGTGCATTACCGAGAGGGCCCAGAGATACCTCTCTGACAATCGGAGTGACAAATCCTAATCTCGATCTATGCCAACTCAACAAACACCATCAGAGACACCTGTAGAGCATCTTTATAGTCACCCAGTTACGTTGTGACGTTTGATAGCACATAAGGTGTTCCTCCGGTATTCGGGAGTTGCATAATCTCATAGTCATAGGAACATGTATAAGTTATGAAGAAAGCAATAGCAATAAACTAAACGATCATAGTGCTAAGCTAACGGATGGGTCAAGTCAATCACATCATTCTCTAATGATGTGATCCCGTTCATCAAATGACAACTCTTGTCCATGGCTAGGAAACTTAACCATCTTTGATTAACGAGCTAGTCAAGTAGAGGCATACTAGTGACACTCTGTTTGTCTATGTATTCACACATGTACTAAGTTTTCGGTTAATACAGTTCTAGCATGAATAATAAACATTTATCATGATATAAGGAAATATAAATAACAACTTTATTATTGCCTCTAGGGCATATTCCTTCAGTCTCCCTGTTGGAAATATGCCCTAGAGGCAATGATAAAATGGTTATTATTGTATTTCCTTGTTCATGATAATTGTCTTGTTGTTCATGCTATAATTGTATTAACTGGAAACCGTAATACATGTGTGAATACATAGACCACAACATGTCCCTAGTGAGCCTCTAGTTGACTAGCTCGTTGATCAACAGATAGTCATGGTTTCCTGACTATGGACATTGGATGTCATTGATAACGGGATCACATCATTAGGAGAATGATGTGATGGACAAGACCCAATCCTAAGCATAGCACAAGATCGTGTAGTTTGTTTGCTAGAGCTTTTCCAAATGTCAAGTATCATTTCCTTAGACCATGAGATTGTGCAACTCCCGGATACCATAGGAGTGCTTTGGGTGTGCCAAACGTCACAACGTAACTGGGTGGCTATAAAGGTGCACTACGGGTATCTCCAAAAGTGTCTGTTGAGTTGGCACGAATCGAGACTGGGATTTGTCACTCCGTATGACGGAGAGGTATCTCTGGGCCCACTCGGTAATGCATCATCATAATGAGCTCAATGTGACCAACTGTTTGGTCACGGGATCATGCATTACGGTACGAGTAAAGTGACTTGCCGGTAATGAGATTGAACAAGGTATTGGGATACCGACGATCGAATCTCGGGCAAGTAACGTACTGATTGACAAAGGGAATTGTATACGGGATTGATTGAATCCTCGACATCGTGGTTCATCCGATGAGATCATCGTGGAACATGTGGGAGCCAACATGGGTATCCAGATCCCGCTGTTGGTTATTGACCGGAGAGTCGTCTCGGTCATGTCTGCATGTCTCTCGAACCCGTAGGGTCTACACACTTAAGGTTCGGTGACGCTAGAGTTGTAGAGATATTAGTATGCGATTAACCAAAATTTGTTCGGAGTCCCGGATGAGATCCCGGACGTCACGAGGAGTTTCGGAATGGTCCGGAGGTAAAGATTTATATATGGGAAGTCCTATTTTGGCCACCGGAAAATGTTCGGGATTTTTTGGTATTGTACCGGGAAGGTTCTAGAAGGTTCCGAAGTGGGGCCCACCTGCATGGGGGACCCACATGAACGTGGGTAGTGGGGGCAAGGCCCCACACCCCTGGTCAAGGCGCACCAAGATCCCACCTTAGAAGGAATAAGATCATATCCCGAAGGGATAAGATCAAGATCCCTAAAAAAGGGGATAACAATCGGTGGGGAAGGGAAATGATGGGATTTCTTTCCCCCACCTTTGTCACCGCCCCAATGGACTTGGAGGGCAAGAAACCAGCCCCCTCCACCCCTATATATAGTGGGGAGGCGCATGGGAGCAGCACCCCAAGCCCTGGCGCCTCCCTCCCTCCCGTGACACCTCTTCCTCCCCGCTTGCGCTTGGCGAAGCCCTGCCGGGATCCCGCTACTTCCACCACCACGCCGTCGTGCTGCTGGATCTCCATCAACTTCTCCTCCCCCCTTGCTGGATCAAGGAGGAGGAGACGTCCCCGCTCCGTACGTGTGTTGAACGCGGAGGTGCCGTCCGTTCGGCGCTAGGATCATCGGTGATTTGGATCACGACGAGTACGACTCCATCAACCCCGTTCTCTTGAACGCTTCCGCTCACGATCTACAAGGGTATGTAGATGCACTCCTCCCCTCTCGTTGCTAGCATCTCCTAGATTGATCTTGGTGACACGTAGGAAAATTTTGAATTTCTGCTACGTTCCCCAACAGTGGTATCAGAGCCAGGTCTATGCGTAGATTCTATGCACGAGTAGAACACAAATTAGTTGTGGGCGATGATTTGTTCAATTTGCTTACCGTTACTAGTCTTATCTTGATTCGGCGGCATTGTGGGATGAAGCGGCCCGGACCGACCTTACACGTACTCTTACGTGAGACAGGTTCCACCGATTGACATGCACTTGATGCATAAGGTGGGTAGCGGGTGTCTGTCTCTCCCACTTTAGTCGGATCGGATTCGATGAAGAGGGTCCTTATGAAGGGTAAATAGCAATTGGCATATCACCGTTGTGGCTTTTGCGTAGGTAAGAAACGTTCTTGATAGAAACCCATAGCAGCCACGTAAAACATGCAACAACAATTAAAGGACGTCTAACTTGTTTTTGCTGGGTATGCTATGTGATGTGATATGGCCAAAAGGATGTGATGAATTATATATATGTGATGTATGAGATTGATCATGTTCTTGTAATAGGAATCACGACTTGTATGTCGATGAGTATGACAACCGGCAGGAGCCATAGGAGTTGTCTTAATTTATTGTATGACCTGCGCGTCAATGAAAACCGCCATGTAATTACTTTACTTTATTGCTAACCGTTAGCCATAGTAGTAGAAGTAATAGTTGGCGAGACAACTTCATGAAGACAAGATGATGGAGATCATGATGATGGAGATCATGGTGTCATGCCGGTGACGAAGGTGATCATGCCGCGCCTCGAAGATGGAGATCAAAGGCGCAAGATGATATTGGCCATATCATGTCACTTTATGATTTGCATGTGATGTTTGTCATGTTTACATCTTATTTGCTTAGAACGACGGTAGCATAAATAAGATGATCCCTCACTAAAATTTCAAGAGATGTGTTCCCCCTAACTATGCACCGTTGCGAAGGTTCGTTGTTTCGAAGCACCACGTGATGATTGGGTGTGATAGATTCTAACGTTCGCATACAACAGGTGTTGACGAGCCTAGCATGTACAAACATGGCCTCGGAACACAAGAAAACACTTAGGTTGACTTGACGAGCCTAGCATGTACAGACATGGCCTCGGAACACAAGAGACCGAAAGGTCGAACACGAGTCGTATAGTAGATACGATCAATATGGAGATGTTCACCGATGATGACTAGTCCGTCTCACGTGATGATCGGACATGGCCTAGTCGATTCGGATCATGTATCACTTAGATGACTAGAGGGATGTCTATCTAAGTGGGAGTTCATTAAATAATCAGATGAACTTAATTATCATGAACATAGTCAAAAGGACTTTGCAAATAATATCGTAGCTTACGCTTTAGTTCTACTAAGATATGTTCCTAGAGAAAATTTAGTTGAAAGTTGATAGTAGCAATTATGCGGACTGGGTCCTTAAACTGAGGATTTTCCTCATTGCTGCACAGAAGGCTTATGTCCTTAATGCACCGCTCGGTGTGCTGAACCTCGAGCGTCGTCTGTAGATGTTGCGAAACATCTAACATACACATTTTGATGACTATGTGATAGTTCAGTGTGTGATGCTAACGGTTTAAAATTGTGGCACCAAAGACGGTTTTGAAACGTCGCAGAACATATGAGATGTTCCAAAGACTGAAATTGGGATTTCAGACTAGTGCCCACGTCAAGAGGTATGAGACCTCTGACAAGTTTCTTAAGCCTGCAAACTAAGGGAGAAAAGCTCAATCGTTGAGCATGTGCTCAGATTGTCTGAGTACTACAATCACTTGAATCGAGTGGGAGTTAATCTTCCAGATGAGATAGTGATGGTTCTCCATAGTCACTGCCACCAAGCTATTAGAGCTTCGTGATGAACTATAACATATCAGGGATAGACATGATGATCCTTGAGCAACTCGCGATGTTTGACACCGCGAAAGTAGAAATCAAGTAGGAGCATCAATTGTTGATGGTTAGTAAAACCACTAGTTTCAAGAAGGGCACGGGCAACAAGGGATACTTCATGAAACGGCAAATCAGTTGCAGCTCTAGTGAAGAAAGCCAAGGTTGAACCCAAACCCGAGACTAAGTGCTTCTGTAATGAGGGGAACGGTCACCAAAGCAGAACTACCCTAGATACTTGGTAGATGAGAAGGCAGGCAAGGTCGACAGAAGTATATTGGATATACATTATATTAATGTGTACTTTACTAGTACTCCTAGTAGCACCAGGGTATTAGATACCGGTTCGGTTGCTAAGTGTTGGTAACTCGAAATAAAAGGCTACGGAATAAACGGAGACTAGCTAAAGATGAGATGACGATATGTGTTGGAAGTGTTTCCAAGGTTGATGTGATCAAGCATCGCATGCTCCCTCTACCATCGAGATTGGTGTTAAACCTAAATAATTGTTATTTGATGTTTGCATTGAGCATAGACATGATTGGATTATGTTTATCGCAATACGGTTATTCATTTAAGGAGAATAATGGTTACTCTGTCTATTTGAATAATACCTTCAATGGTCTTGCACCTAAAATGAACGGTTTATTGAATCTCGATCATAGTGATACACATGTTCATGCCAAAAGATATAAGATAATAATGATAGTACCACATACTTGTGGCACTGCCACTTGAGTCATATTGGTATAAAACGCATGAAGAAGCTCCATGTTGATGGATCTTTGGACTCACTCGTTTTTGAAAAGATTGAGACATGCGAACCATGTCTATTAGTATATATGCATGAAGAAAGTCCATACAGATGGATCGTTTGGAATCACTTGATTTTGAATCACTTGAGACATGCAAACCATACCACATGGGCAAGATGACTGAAAGGCCTCGTTTTCAGTGAGATGGAACAAGAAAGCAACTTGTTGGAAGTAATACATTTTGATGTGTGCAGTCCAATGAGTGCTGAGGCATGCAGTGGATATCGTTATGTTCTTGCTTCACAGATGATTTGAGTAGATGCTGATTATATTTACTTGATGAAACACAAGTCTGAATTATTGAAAGGTTCAAGTAATTTCAGAGTGAAGTTGAAGATCGTCGTGACAAGAGGATAAAATGTCTGTGATATGATCATAGAGATGAATATCTGAGTTACGAGTTTGGCACACAATTAAGAAATTGTGGAAATTGTTTCACAACTAATACCGCCTGGAACACCATAGTGTGATGGTGTGTCCGAACATCATAACTGCACCCTATTGGATATGGTGCATACCATGATGTCTCTTATCGAATTACACTATCGTTGATGGGTTAGGCATTAGAGACAACCGCATTCACTTTAAATAGGGCACCACGCAATTCCGTTGAGACGACACCGTATGAACTATGGTTTAGAGAAACCTAAGCTGTCGTTTCTTAAAAGTTTGGGGCTGCGACGCTTATGTGAAAAAGTTTTAGGCTGATAAGCTCGAACCCAAAGAGGATAAATGCATCTTCATAGAATACCCAAAACAGTTAGGTATACCTCCTATTTCAGATCTGGAAGCAAAAGTGATTGTTTCTAGAAACAGGTCCTTTCTCGAGGAAAAGTTTCTCTCGAAAGAATTGAGTGGGAGGATGGTGGAGACTTGATGAGGTCATTGAACCGTCACTTCAACTAATGTGTAGCAGGGCACAGGAAGTTGTTCCTGTGGCACCTACACCAATTGAAGTGGAAACTTATGATAGTGATCATGAAACTTCAGATCAAGTCACTACCAAACCTCATAGGACGACAAGGATGCGTACTACTTCAGAGTGGTACGTAAGCCTGTCTTGGAAGTCATGTTGTTGGACAACTATGAACCTATGAGCTGTGGAGAAGCGATGGTGGGCCCGGATTCCGATGAATGGCTCGAGGCCATAAAATCCGAGAGAGGATCCATGTACAAAAACAAAGTGTAGACTTTGAAGAACTACTTGATGGTCGTAAGGCTGTTGGGTGCAGATGGATTTTAAAAGGAAGACGGACAATGATGGTAAATGTCACCATTAAGAAAGCTCGACTTGTCGTTAAGATGTTTTCCGACAAGTAGCGATGCTAAGAGTCTGTTGGAATTATATTAGCAGTTACTGCATTATTTATGAAATCTTGCAGATAGGATGTCAAAACATTGTTTCCTCGACGATTTTCTTGAGGAAAGGTTGTATGTGATACAACCAGAAGGTTTTGTCAATCCTGAAATATGCTAACAAGTATGCAAAGCTCCAGCAATCCTTCTAAGGACTGGAGTAAGCATCTCGGATTTGGAATGTACGCTTTGATGAGATGATCAAAGATTTTGGGTTTATACAAAGTTTAAGAGAAACTTGTATTTCCAAAGAAGTGAGTGGGAGCACTATAGAATTTTTGATGAGTATATGTTGTTAACATATTGTTGATCAGAAATGATGTAGAATTTCTGGAAAGCATCCAGGGTTATTTGAAAAGTGTTTTTCAATGGAAAACCTGGATTAAGCTACTTGAACATTGAGCATCAAGATCTATAAGGATAGATCAAAAACGCTTAATAGTACTTTCAAATGAATACATACCGTGACAGGATTTTGAAAGAGTTCAAAATAGATCAGCAAAGAAGGAGTTCTTGGCTGTGTTACAAGGTGTGAGTATTGAGTAAGACTCAAGACCTGACCACGGCAGAAGAGAGAGAAAGGACGAAGGTCGTCCCCTATGCTTTAGACGTAGGCTCTACAGTATGGTTTGCAGTGTACCACACCTGAAGTGTACCTTGCCATGAGTCAGTCAAGGGGTACAAGAGTGATCCAGGAATGGATCACATGACAGCGGTCGAACTTATCCTTAGTATCTAGTGGACTAAGGAATTTTCTCGATTATGGAGGTGGTAAAAGAGTTCGTCGTAAGGGGTTACGTCGATGCAAACTTTGACACTAATCCGGATGACTCTGAGTAGTAAACTGGATTCGTATAGTAGAGCAGTTATTTGGAATAGTTCCAATTGGCGCGTGGTAGCTACATCTACAAGATGACATAGAGATTTGTAAAGCACACACGGATCTGAATGTTGCAGACCCGTTGACTAAAACCTCTCTCGTAAGCATAACATGATCAAACCCTAGAACTCATTGAGTGTTAATCACATGGTGATGTGGACTAGATTATTGACTCTAATAAACTCTTGGGTATTAGTCACATGGCGATGTGAACTTTGAGTGTTAATCACATGGTGATGTGAACTAGATTATTGACTCTACTGCAAGTGGGAGACTGTTGGAAATATGCCCTAGAGGCAATGATAAAATGGTTATTATTGTATTTCCTTGTTCATGATAATTGTCTGTTGTTCATGCTATAATTGTATTAACTGGAAACCGTAATACATGTGTGAATACATAGACCACAACATGTCCCTAGTGAGCCTCTAGTTGACTAGCTCGTTGATCAACAGATAGTCATGGTTTCCTGACTATGGACATTGGATGTCATTGATAACGGGATCACATCATTAGGAGAATGATGTGATGGACAAGACCCAATCCTAAGCATAGCACAAGATCGTGTAGTTCGTTTGCTAGAGCTTTTCCAAATGTCAAGTATCATTTCCTTAGACCATGAGATTGTGCAACTCCCGGATACCATAGGAGTGCTTTGGGTGTGCCAAATGTCACAACATAACTGGGTGGCTATAAAGGTGCACTACGGGTATCTCCGAAAGTGTCTGTTGGGTTGGCACGAATCGAGACTGGGATTTGTCACTCCGTATGACGGAGAGGTATCTCTGGGCCCACTCGGTAATGCATCATCATAATGAGCTCAATGTGACCAAGTGTTTGGTCACGGGATCATGCATTACGGTACGAGTAAAGTGACTTGCCGGTAACGAGATTGAACAAGGTATTGGGATACCGACGATCGAATCTCGGGCAAGTAACGTACTGATTGACAAAGGGAATTGTATACGGGATTGATTGAATCCTCGACATCGTGGTTCATCCGATGAGATCATCGTGGAACATGTGGGAGCCAACATGGGTATCCAGATCCCGCTGTTGGTTATTGACCGGAGAGTCGTCTCGGTCATGTCTGCATGTCTCCCGAACCCGTAGGGTCTACACACTTAAGGTTCGGTGACGCTAGAGTTGTAGAGATATTAGTATGCGGTTAACTGAAATTTGTTCGGAGTCCCGGATGAGATCCCGGACGTCACGAGGAGTTCCGGAATGGTCCGGAGGTAAAGATTTATATATGGGAAGTCCTATTTTGGCCACCGGAAAATGTTCGGGATTTTTCGGTATTGTACCGGGAAGGTTCTAGAAGGTTCTGAAGTGGGGCCCACCTGCATGGGGGGACCCACATGAACGTGGGTAGTGGGGGCAAGGCCCCACACCCCTGGTCAAGGCGCACCAAGATCCCACCTTAGAAGGAATAAGATCATATCCCGAAGGGATAAGATCAAGATCCCTAAAAAAGGGGATAACAATCGGTGGGGAAGGGAAATGATGGGATTTCTTTCCCCAACCTTTGCCAACGCCCCAATGGACTTGGAGGGTAAGAAACCAGCCCCCTCCACCCCTATATATAGTGGGGAGGCGCATGGGAGCAGCACCCCAAGCCCTGGCGCCTCCCTCCCTCCAGTGACACCTCTTCCTCCCCGCTTGCGCTTGGCGAAGCCCTGCCGGGATCCCGCTACTTCCACCACCACGCCGTCGTGCTGCTGGATCTCCATCAACTTCTCCTCCCCCCTTGCTGGATCAAGAAGGAGGAGACGTCCCCGCTCCGTACGTGTGTTGAACGCGGAGGTGCCGTCCGTTCGGCGCTAGGATCATCGGTGATTTGGATCACGATGAGTATGACTCCATCAACCCCGTTCTCTTGAACGCTTCCGCTCGCGATCTACAAGGGTATGTAGATGCACTCCTCCCCTCTCGTTGCTAGCATCTCCTAGATTGATCTTGGTGACATGTAGGAAAATTTTGAATTTCTGCTACGTTCCCCAACACTCCCACTTGCACTAGAGTCAATAATCTAGATTACATTGTAATGATTCTAACACCCATGGAGTCTTGGTGCTGATCATGTTTTGCTCGTGAGAGAGGCTTTAGTCAACGGTTCTGCAATATTCAGATCCGTATGTATTTTGCAAATCTCTATGTCTCCCTCCTTGAATTGATCGCGGATGGAATTGAAGCGTCTCTTGATGTGCTTGGTTCTCTTGTGAAATCTGGATTCCTTTGCCAAGGCAATTGCACCAGTATTGTCACAAAAGATTTTCATTGGACCCGATGCACTAGGTATGACACCTAGATCGGATATGAACTCCTTCATCCAGACTCCTTCATTTGCTGCTTCCAAAGCAGCTATGTACTCCGCTTCACACGTAGATCCCGCCACGACGCTCTGCTTGGAACTGCACCAACTGACAGCTCCACCATTCAATAAAGATACATATCCGGTTTGTGAATTAGAGTCATCCGGATCAGTGTCAAAGCTTGCAACGATGTAACTCTTTACGACGAACTCTTTTATCACCTCCATAACCAAGAAATATTTCATTAGTCCTCTAAGGATAATTTTGACCGTTGTCCAGTGATCTACTCCTAGATCACTATTGTACTCCCTTGCCAAAATCATGCTAAGGTATACAATAGGTTTGGTACATAGCATAGCATACTTTATAGAACCTATAACTGAGGCATAGGGAATGACTTCCATTCTCTTTCTATTTTCTGCCGTGGTCGTGTTTTGAGTCTTACTCAACTTTACACCTTACAACTCAGGCAAGAACTCCTTCTTTGACTGATCCATTTTGAACTCCTTCAAAATCTTATCAAGGCATGTATTCATCAAAAGTTTATTAAGCGTCTTGATCTATCTTTATAGATTTTGATGCATAATATGTAAGTAGCTTCACTGAGGTCTTTCATTGAAAAATTCTTATTCAAGTATCCTTTTATGCTATCCAGAAATTATGTATTATTTCCAATCAACAATATGTCATCCACATATAATATCGGAAATGCTATAGAGCTCCCACTCACTTTCTTGTAAATACAGACTTCTCCAAAAGTCTGTATAAAACCATATGCTTTGATCACACTATCAAAGCGTTCATTCCAACTCCGAGATGCTTGCACCAGTCCATAAATGGATCACTGGAGCTTACACACTTTGTTAGCACCTTTCGGATTGAGAAAACCTTCTAGTTGCATCATATACAACTCTTCTTTAATAAATCCATTAAGGAATGCAATTTTGACATCCATTTGCCAGATTTCATAAAATGCGGCAATTGCTAACATGATTCGGACAGACTTAAGCATCGATACGAGTGAGAAAATCTCATCGTATTCAACACTTTGAACTTGTCGAAAACCTTTTTCGACAATTCGAGCTTTGTAGATAGTAAAACTACTATCAGCGTCCGTCTTCCTCTTGAAGATCCATTTATTCTCAATGGCTCGCCGATCATCGGGCAAGTCAATCAAAGTCCATACTTTGTTCTCATACATGGATTCCATCTCAGATTTCATGGCCTCAAGCCGTTTTGCGGAATCTGGGCTCATCATCGCTTCCTCATAGTTCGTAGGTACGTCATGGACTAGTAACATGACTTCCAGAACAGGATTACCGTACCGCTCTGGTGTGGATCTTACTCTGGTTGACCTACGAGGTTCGGTAGTAACTTGATCAGAAGTTTCATGATCATCATCATTAGCTTTCTCACTTACCGGTGTAGGAATCACTAGAACTGATTTCTGTGATGAACTAATTTCCAATAAGGGAGCAGGTATAGTTACCTCATCAAGTTCTACTTTCCTCCCACTCACTTCTTTCGAGAGAAACTCCTTCTCTAGAAAGGATCCATTCTTAGCAACGAATATCTTGCCTTCGGATCTGTGGTAGAAGGTGTACCCAACAGTTTCCTTTGGGTATCCTATGAAGACACATTTCTCCGATTTGGGTTCGAGCTTATCAGGTTGAAGTTTTTTCACATAAGCATCGCCACCCCAAACTTTAAGAAACGAAAGCTTAGGTTTCTTGCTAAACCACAGTTCATACTGTGTCGTCTCAACGGATTTAGACGGTGCAGCTGTCTCTAATGCATAACCCCAAAACGATAGTGGTAAATCGGTAAGAGACATCATAGATCGCACCATATCTAATAAAGTACGGTTACGACGTTCGGACACACCATTATGCTATGGTGTTCCAGGTCGCATGAGTTTGTGAAACTATTCCACATTGATTTAATTGAAGGCCAAACTCGTAACTCAAATGTTCACCTCCATGATCAGATCGTAGAAACTTTATTTTCTTGTTACGATAATTTTCCACTTTACTCTGAAATTCTTTGAACTTTTCAACTATTTCAGACTTGTGTTTCATTAAGTAGATATACCCATATCTGCTCAAATCATCTGTGAAGGTCAGAAAATAACGATACCCGCCGTGAGCCTCAACACTCATCGGATCGCATACATCAGTATGTATTATTTCCAATAAGTCAATTGCTCGCTCCATTGTTCCGGAGAACGAAGTCTTAGTCATCTTGCCCATGAGGCATGGTTCGCAAGCATCAAGTGATTCCAAAAGCCCATCAACATGGAGTTTCTTCATGCGCTTTACACCAATATGACCTAAACGGCAGTGCCACAAATATGTTGCACTATCATTATCAACTTTGCATCTTTTGGCATCAATATTATGAATATGTGTATCACTACAATCGAGATTCAATAAACCATTCACCTTGGGTCTATGACCTCAGAAGGTTTTATTCATGTAAACAGAATAACAATTATTCTTTGACTTAAATGAATAACCATATTGCAATAAACATGATCTAATCATATTATGCTCAACGCAAACACCAAATAACATTTATTTTAGGTTCAACACTAATCCCGAAGGTAAAGGGAGTGTGCGATGGTGATCTTATCAACCTTGGAATCACTTCCAACTCACATCATCACCTCGCCCTTAACTAGTCTCTTGTTTATTTTGCAACTCCCGTTTCGAGTTACTACTCTTAGCAACTGAACCAGTATCAAATACTGAGGGATTGCTATAAACACTAGTAAAGTACACATCAATAACATGTATATCGAATATACTTTTGTTCACTTTGCCATCCTTCTTATCCGCCAAGTATCTAGGGCAGTTTCACTTCCAGTGACCATTTCCTTTGCAGTAGAAGCACTCAGTTCCAGGTTTGGGTCTAGCTTTGGGCTTCTTCATGGGAGCAGCAACTTGCTTGCTATTCTTCTTTGAAGTTCCTCTTTCTTTCCCTTTGCCCTTTTCTTGAAACGAGTGGTCTTGTTAACCATCAACACTAGATGCTATTTCTTGATTTCTACCTTCGCCGATATTAGCATCATAAAGAGCTTGGGAATTACTTTCGTCATTCCATGCATATTATAGTTCATCACTAAGTTCTAGTAACTTGGTGATAGTGACTAGAGAACTTTGTCAATTATTATCTTATCTGGAAGATTAACTCCCACTTGATTCAAGCAATTGTAGTACCTAGACAATCTGAGCACACGCTCACTGGTTGAGCTATTCTCCTCCATCTTGTAGGCAAAGTACTGTCAGAGGTCTCATACCTGTCGACACGGGCATGAGTATGAAATACCAATTTCAACTCTTAGAACATCTTATATGCTCCGTGGCGTTCAAAACGTTTTTGAAGTCCCGGTTCTAAGCCGTCACTACTAGAAAAAGGGCTATAGATGGGACTGACACTAATGGCGCACCAGACAAGCGGTGCGCCATTAGTATATACTAATGGCGCACCACCTTCTGATACGCCATTAGAGTTGAAACTACTAATGGCGCACCTGGCGCAGGGTGCGCCATTAGTATAAAAAAAATTAACTAGTGCACCTGTCCAAACATACTAATGGCGCATTCAGACACAGTGCGTCATTACTAGTTGTAACTAGTAATGGCGCACCTGGCCCAGGGTGCACCATTAGTATCAAAAAAAAATTTAACTAGTGCGCCTGTCCAAACATACTAATGGCGCATCCAGACACAGTGCGCCATTACTAGTTGTAACTAGTAATGGCGCACCTGTCCCAGGGTGCGCCATTAGTATCAAAAAAATATTTTTTTAACTAGTGCGCCTGTCCAAACATACTAATGGCGCATCCAGACACAGTGCGCCATTACTAGTTGTAACTAGTAATGGCGCACCTGGCCCAGGGTGCGCCATTAGTATCAAATTTTTTTTTAACTAGTGCGCCTGTCCAAACATACTAATGGCGCACCACCAGAAGGTGCGCCATTAGTAACCTGGATTAATAATGGCGCATTTAGAGTTGGTGCGCCATTAGTAAGTGGGCAGCAACAAGATATTTTGGACAGCCTCTCCTACCCACACTCACTTTCTCCCCACTTCATTCTCTCCACCTCCTCCTTGTCTCGGGTGCCTCCTCTTTTTCACCTCATTTCCACCATAGATTCATTCAATTTAAGTGGTTAAATTACCTTGTTTTGATAGGTAAGTAAGGGGGGAAGCTATATTTATGTTGTTCTCCCTACAACAATGTGCACATGCACTTTTTATGGCCTAGCTAGATCTATGTATGTTCGTGGTGTTGCATATGTTTGTGGTGTTGCATATGTGTTTGTGTTTGGAGGTGTACCGGTATTTGAAATGCGATAGTTGCCAATATTTTGCCGGAATGTTGATTCATTTCCGTTTCGGCGAGAATTTTGGCATTAAGCATTCTTTTTGGTCCTATTTTTAGGGAAAGTCATGCCAAATTTTTTCTTGGTTCTAAAATATCATTTTGCTCTACCCCGCAGGCGACCATGGTCCGCATGATGACCGAAGGCATCGTGAATAGGTTTTTGACGTCCGCGAAGGCCGAGATGCTTCAAAAGAACGAGACGGAGATAAGATGTCCGTGTCGAAGATGCAAGCTGAAGAGCCTTATTGCGGACCCGAAATCCTGGCAGGTGCGGGACCACCTGCTCTTGCGTGGTTTCATGGATGGCTATCGGTGGCAAGGTGATGAAGATGACTACGAAGTCGTCCATGGGGGCCGGGCAAGAAATGAGGAAGGGCAGCAAGACAACCACCGCGGCTCGGGCGGGCGAGGAGACGAAGAATCCCCAGGAGATGATCATGACGGTGATGCTGTACACAGTCATCATGTAGAAGATGCAGGACATGATGATGAGGAAGATGCCGGAGCAGACAATGGGCATGATCATGAAGATGATGATGCCGTCGGAGCAGACGACGCTGGACCATCGATGGGCTGGGTGCAGGACCCTCATATTCAAGAGCTGCTTCTCAAGCAGACGGATAACGCAAGAGCTGCCGCCCGAGAGAAAGCCAAGATGGATCAACTTGAGTTAGACGCGGTTACTCCATTGTATGAAGGATGCAGGCCCGAGGATACCCGCCTGAAAGTAACGCTCATGGCTCTGGAGATGAAGGTAAAACACAAAATGACCGACGCATGCTTCGACGAGAACATGTCATTCTGGCACGAACGTCTTCCCAAGGGGAACAAGTGCCCGACCAGTTTGGAGGAGGCGAAGAAAATCGTGTGTCCTCTGGATTTACCGCACGTGAAATACCATGTGTGCATGAACAATTGCATCATTTATCGGGACGAGCACGGGGAGTCTACCATATGTCCGGTGTGCGGCGTCACTCGATACAAGAAGAGGAAGAAAGCTCCTCGAAAAGTGGTGTGGTACTTTCCGATCACTCCTCGTCTGCAGCGGTATTTCGCGGACCCTAAGGTAGCAAAGCTCCTGCGTTGGCACGCGGATAGGGAGGAGAAGAAGTGAGAAGATGACGCAAATGATCCGGAGATAGAAAAAAAAGACAAGATGCTGAGTCACCCTAAGGATGCGAGCCAGTGGCAAGCGTTGAACTTCGAAGACCTAGAATTTGGGAACGATCCAAGGAACATCATGCTGGGCACGAGCACCGATGGAGTCAATCCGTTTGGCAGCCAGAGAAGCACACATAGCACCTGGCCTGTGTTTGTGTGGATGTACAACCTTCCCCCCTGGTTGTGCATGAAGAGGAAGTACATTCACATGAGTATGCTAATTGAAGGACCGAAACAACCAGGGAACGACATCAATCTGTATCTGGGGCTGCTGAAAGAGGAGCTTGACACGCTGTGGAAAACGCCAGCCAATACGTGGGACGCCGCAGAGAAAGAATATTTCCCTATGAGAGCCGCGCTGCTCACGACGGTGCACGACTATCTCGGTTACGGATATGTCGCGGGGCAGGTGGTCCACGGATTTTCTGGATGCGTCAGGTGCATGGATGACACAACGTATCGCCAGCTAGATAGAGATCCCGGGTCTTCGAAAACCGTGTTCATGGGACATCGAAGGTGGCTTCGCGACGATGACCCGTGGAGAAAACGCAAGGATCTATTCGATGGTGAAACCGAACCCCGAGGACGCCCGCGTACGAGGAGCGGCGAGGAAATAGACGAGCTGTTGAAAAATTGGAAAGACTGCCCATTGCCGGGAAAGAAGCAAAAGGCGCCAGAGCCGGGAAAGAAGCGAAAGGCGCCAGAGCCGCTGCTGAAGGTATGGAAAACGAGGTCTGTTTTCTGGGACTTGCCGTACTGGAAGATCCACCGTGTGCCTCACAGCCTTGATGTCATGCATATCACGAAGAACGTGTGCGAGAGTCTGCTTGGTACCCTACTCAACATGCCAGAGAGGACCAAAGATGGGCCGAAAGCAAGGGCGGACTTGAAATCAATGGGCATCAAGCAGGAGATTCACGCTATATATGATGATGATGATGATGAGGCGAAGCAGGACACGGAAAGTCGTCGCAAAGGCAAAAAGGCCAAGAAGACCGGAAATGACTACCCTCCCGCGTGCTTCACTCTAAGTCAGGAGGAGATCGAGCAGTTTTTCACCTGCCTCGTAGGAGTAAAACTTCCTTACGGTTACGCGGGGAAGATAAGCAGATACCTAGACCTAGCGAAGCTGAAGTTCAGCGGGATGAAGTCTCACGACTCTCACGTGCTGATGACGCAGATACTTCCAGTTGCAATCCGTGGGATCATGGACGCGCACGTCCGTGAAACGCTATTTGGCCTATGCAACTTTTTCGACGTCATCTCTCGGAAGTCTGTTGGCGTGAGGCAACTCAGAAGGCTACAGGAAGAGATCGTGGTGATACTATGCGAGCTTGAGATGTACTTCCCGCCCGCATTCTTCGACGTTATGGTGCATCTGCTGGTCCATATCGTGGACGATATCATCCAACTCGGGCCGATGTTCCTGCACAGCATGATGCCGTTCGAAAGGATGAATGGTGTCATCAAAGGATACGTTCGCAACATGTCACGTCCAGAGGGAAGCATAGCCAGGGGCTTTCTGACCGAAGAGTGCATCTCCTACTGCACGAATTATCTAGGCATCGAGAACCCCGTTGGTCTGCCCGTCAACAGGCACCTTGGCAGGCTTTCAAAATATTCTAAATATATATTACAGAAAACATTTTAAGTAAAACATTTAAATTTTTTTCATCGAGCATTAGAAAAAGGTCCTATTAGTATAGAAAAAAGGTTTGTCATGTATACGAAAAATGTATACAAAAATTATACAATGCGTATGAAAAAAGTTGATCATGTATTTATAAAATTCTAATCAAGCATTTTAAATGTTTTAAGCAAGAATTTTAAAAGTATTGAAAGTGTATATAAAAAATGTTTCTCATGTGTACAAAAAATTTATACAAAAAATATAAAGCGTGTATGAAGAATCTTGATAATGTAAATATAAAAAGTTGAAACATGTATAAAAATGTTCCTGACATATACAAAAGATTTAGAACGTTCATGCAAAAATTGAACATACAAATATAAATTTAAAGAATGTTGATCGTGTATCAAAAATTGTTAATCATATATTTTTAAAGTGTACACAAAATATACCTGGTATATACCAAAAATGTACTATGTTTGTTAGATATCTTGGTCTTCCGACGGCGGTGGGGAGAATTACTAGTGGCACATTCGATCATTTTGGCGAGAGATCGAGGAGCAAGATGGGTGGCTACGCCGAGCGTTTGTTGGCTTGTGCTGGTCGTGAGACTCTAATTAAATCCAATATTCAGGCGATACCAACATTCAGTATGAGTTGCTTCCTTTTGACGAAAAAGGTTTGCAAAAGCTTACGGTCGTCGATGGCAAAATTTTGGTGGAGTGGCTCCCTTAACAGAAGGTCTTTGCATTGGTTGCATGGGATAAACTTGCATCTCCTAAGGCCTGTGGTGGCATGGGCTTTCGTGATCTACATCTCTTCAATGTGGCTTTGTTGGGGAAACATGGTTGGAGATTCATAACTAATCCCAACTCACTTTGTGCAAGAGTCATGAAAGGACGTTATTTTCCCGACCGTGACTTTATGGAGGCCACCATACCGCACTCTGCTTCAGCGATTTGGCGTGCTATAGTGGCCGGAAGAGAAGCTCTTGAGTTGGGCTTGATCAAAAGAATTGGTGACGGGACTACTATTTCCATTTGGAATGACAAGTGGATACCGGGCACCCCCTCGCTTACTCCTAGGGTGATGCCAGGAGGAACAACGTTGGGATTTGTCAATCAGCTCATAGATACGGAAAATTGGACTTGGCGATCTTAGCTGGTTCGTGATGTTTTTATCTCACCCGATGCGGATGCAATCTTAAATATTCCTCTACGCAATGGGGGGGAGAGGATTTTCGTGCGTGGGCTCATGAAGGCAATGGCATCTATTCTGTTAAATCAGTGTACCGTGCTCTAGTGAATCAGAAAGAGCGTGTCGCTCTAGATGAAGGGACGGTTACAAATACCTCACAGACCGATGAACAGATGTGGAAGCTGTTGTGGAAGCTCAAGGTATTGCCGAAGGTTCGTGTCTTTTGGTGGAGAGTGGTGAGGGGCATTCTTCCCGATGAAAGTACACTAAAACATCGGCATATACGACCCATAAGCAGATGCAACGTCTGCCTTGCGATGGATGAGGATTAATTTGATGCACGCTTTAGTGCATTGCTCTCATGCCAAGTTGTTCTGGGAACAAGCACATGCATTATTTGGTGTGAGAAGACCAAGGCTGCACCCAGATACATGGTCTAGAGATATGATTTGTGACAGTCAGTTCATAGAGGTGGAGAGGGCGCAAATGATCTCTGTAATGTGGGCAATTTGGCATTCCAGAAACAGAATCACACATGATGAAGAGAAGCTTGATCCTCTTGCTACAGTGAGACGCATCAGAGAAGACTTGGCGGTTCTTGACATTCCTTCCTCACATGCCTCGATCCTTCCTGGACATGGGTGGAGGCCGCCAGAAGGGGAGGTTGTGAAAATTAATACTGATGCGGCTATTAACATGGACTCGAACAAGGCGGGAGCAGGAGGTGTGGCACGTTCAGCCTCGGCTTTGTTGGGAGCCTGGAGTAAACCCCACGATGGGGTGACGAATCCATTCATCGGTGAGGCCCTGGCGCTCCGTGACGGTGTCATCTTTGCAAGCTTGCGAGGTTTCTCACATGTGATAATGAAGACAGACTGCCTAGAGGTTGTAAACCTCTGGAACACTCGCCACAATAGTCTTTCTATAGTGGAACCTTTATTTTTAGAGATTGAGGAGCTAGCTACCCATTTTACTTCTTTTGTTGTTCAACATGTAAGTAGATTTGCCAACGTACCGGCCCATCTCCGTGCGAAGCATGCCTGCTCGTTGATGGTTACCGAGAGTTGGACAGGTTCTAGACCTTCCTTCCTACTCACCAGCCTCTTGGCTGATGATGCTAGGAGTTCTTTTGTTGAATAAAAGCTCTCTATTCGAACGCAAAAAAAAAAACATAATTTTGTTTAAAATGCCGACCATGTGTCTGAAAAATGTTAAAGAAGTATAAAAAGATGTTTCTGATATATACAAAAAATGTAGACATGTGTTGGAGGAAAAAAAGAAAAAAAAAGAAGAAAGTTGGTTAAAATAGAATAAAGAAACACCTAAGAAATGAAGAAAACCGAAAACCCTGAGGAAAACCATGAAAACCTATGAAGAAATGAAGGAAAAACAACAAACCAGAGAAAAACTAAACAAAAACGGTGAGGAAATGAAGAAAACCACAAAACCAGAAGATAAACCAGAAAAGCTGGTAAAAAAAAGGAAAACCAGAGCAGCCACCGTACGACGATGATTCACAACGTGACCGAACCAGCGAGTGCGACTGCGTGCAGAAGAAAACAGGCCGTCCCAGGCAAAGCTCCAACAGAGAAATCCTTGAGGCAAGACGAAGTGCGCGACAACTATATATCGCATTCAGCGAGACGGGACAATGTCTCCCTGAAGCGTTTGTTGTTATCAGGTCGTCCGGGTCATGTGGTATAGTTAAAATAAATACAGAAGGAATCACATTCAGCGAGATTATACGATGTCTCGCTGAAGCGTTTATTGTTATCAATGAACACAGAAGGAATCACATTCAGCGAGATGGCACGATGTGATCGAACCCCGGTATACCAGGGAAACTACTACGCTGCTAGCCACTACGCCCGCGGCAAGTTCGTGTTTAGTAGTAGGAGCAAGGCGTACTTGATGCAACTGGAGGTGGTTTTTCCAACTGTGTTCCTGTTTTTTTGTCTTTTCACACCGTTTTCTTCGTTTTTTCTCCGGTTTTACTGGATTTTTCTTTTTTCTTTTTCCTTTTTCATTGTTTTTCTTCAGCTTTCTTTATTTCTTTCTCGGTTTTCACTGGGTTTTTTCTTTTCTTTCCTTTTTCTCTGGTTGTGTTTGTTTCTTTCTCGTTTTTCAACAGTTTTCTTCTTGGGTTTCATTATTTTATATACATTTTTTGTATATATCTACTATATTTTTCTAACACACGTTTAACATTTGTTAAATTT
This sequence comes from Triticum aestivum, assembly GCF_018294505.1. Classification (NCBI taxonomy): domain Eukaryota; kingdom Viridiplantae; phylum Streptophyta; class Magnoliopsida; order Poales; family Poaceae; genus Triticum; species Triticum aestivum. Next base: position 27,465,915 of record NC_057811.1, on the reverse strand, counting down.
TTGATTAATATTTTTTAAATACTAAATTAACATATTTTAATACATGGTAAACATTCTATATACATGTTTAACATTTTTATTATTCAAATTCTTTACAAATATATTTCAAATACAAGTTTCACATTTTATGAATACATGGTCAATATTTTTTCTATCCACATTCAACATTTTTCAAAGACAAGGTTAAAATTTTATGAATACATGGTCAACATTTTTCCATACAAATTTAACATTTTTCAAATACAAGGTTAACATTTGTTGAATACATGATCAATTTTTTTACTATACATATTTAACATTTTATAAATACAAGTTTTACATTTTTTGAATACACGGCCAACAATTTTTCTATACACATTTAACATTTTTCAAATACAAGTTTAACATTTTTTTAATACATGGTGAATATTTTTAGTATACACATCTAACATTTTTCAAATACAAGTACCTCTGTTTTGGAATACAAGGTCAACATTTTTTCTATACATATTTAACATTTTTCAAATATAAGTTTAATATTTTTAAGACATCGTCAACATTTTTTATGTGCACATTAAACATTTTAAAATGACTGTTTAACATTTTTTGAGTACATGGTCAACAGTTTTTATATATACATTCAACATCTTTAAAATATTGGATTAAAGTTTTTAAAATACTAGTATAATACTTTTTCAAGAGCTTGATTAACATTTTTTTAGATACATGATGAACGTTTTTCAAACATTGTATATTTTTTGTATACATGGTCAATAAATTTTCTGTACACATTTACTACTTTTTAAATGTATGATTAACATTTTACAAAACATTATGTAATGTATATTTTTTTAATATATATATTTAAAATTTTTAGGAGTGTAAACAAAAGTATAAAAAATATATATGAAAAAACGAAACAAAAGTGGAAAGTAAAACAGAAAACAAAAAACCTGAGGCTGCGTACGTGAGGGTTTCCCTGGGTCTGGGTTAAAGCGAGACATAGGGGCTGGGGCGCCTAACGAAGCGAGGCAGACATTCAAACTACGAGGTAGTGGACCGGCCCTGTAGGGGACATGGGTCATCATGCTGACACCCCTTAAATGATTTCTCTTTTCTCTCTCTCTTTCACCTTTTTAACATTTTAGATGGATATGTTATAGAATTTTAAACTCAAAAAGGATTTTAAATCAAGAATGAAAAATGTTAACACAGTGTAAATAACTTTTACCATAGTTTTAAGAAATATTGGCAAGATAAAAAAAATAATGTGGGAATAAAAATATTCCCATGTTTATAAAAAAATGTATGCAAAATTTCCAAAAAATATGTATACAATGCAATAAAAAGTTTGCGTGTCATAAAAATATGTTTTGCACAAACAATAAATGTTTAGCGCATTAACAATGTACCCGTGGTTCGGAAAATGTGTACTATGTTTTAAAAAGTGTGCAGACAATGTAAAACAAATGTTTGTGTAATAAAAATTAAATATGTGTTTCAAAAATATTGTTTTGTGACATTTCAATAAATATTTATACAATAGAAAATAATGTTCATGTAGTCGAGAAAACTTTATTTTAATTTTAGTAAATGTGACAATTTAAAGAAAATATTCAGGTGTTTCTGAAAAAAGGACCATGAATTTTTTTAAATAAATTATGCACTGCTAAAAATATATTTGCGTAGTTTAAAAATATCTAGTGCCAATAAATAAATACAGACTGTGTATTTAAAAAAATGATAACGTATATTCATTTTTTCTGAAAGATGTTATTTAAACTTAATGTACATCATCTTTCTGAAAAATGTCCAACGAGTGTCAAAAAAATGTTTCACGTGTGCACTAGAAATGTATATTGTGTATTGAGGGTAAGTAGACATGTGTAAAAAAATCGATAAAAACCGAGCAAGAAAAAGTAAAACAAAGACAACCGAAGAAAATGAACAAAATGAAGAAAGAAACAAGGAAAATCAAAGTATAACAAATAAAGAAAGAAAAACCGGAGGAAACTGGAGGAAAAAACCAATGTATAATGAAGAGAAAAAAGAAAAATCGACAAAAACGAATGGAAAAGAAAATATAACGGAAAAAAACTATAGCAGAGCGAACCTATAGTCCGACAAGCGACAGCGAGCGACCTGCACTAATGGGCTGGTCAGATAGTCACTCGCCTGTAAGCGACTCCTATGTGACGCCCCCAATTCAATCGTACACTAATCATACACACAAACATGTACGATCAATATCAAGAACTCACGAGAAGATATCACAACACAACTCTAAAATAAAATAAGTCATACAAGCATCATAATTAAAGCCCAGGGGCCTCGAGGGCTCGAATACAAGTGCTCGATCATAGACGAGTCAGCGGAAGCAACAATATCTGAGTACAGACATAAGTTAAACAAGTTGCCATAAGATGGCTAGCACAAACTGGGATACAGATCGAAAGAGGCGCATGCCTCCTATCTGGGATCCTCCTAAACTACTCCTGGTCGTTGTCAGCAGCCTGCACGTAGTAGTAGGCACCCGCGGTGTAGTAGGAGTTGCCGTCAACGGTAACATCTGGCTCCTGGGCTCCAGCATCTGGTTGCGACAATCGAGAAGAAAGGAAAATGGAAAAGGGGGAGCCGTGAGTACTCATCCAAAGTACTCGCAAGCAAGGATCTACACTACATATGCATGGGTATCTGTGTAAAGGGGCAATATCGGTGGACTGAACTGCAGAATGCCAGAATAAGAGGGGATAGCTAGTCTTGTCGAAGACTACGGTTCTGGCAGCCTCCATCTTGCAGCATGTAGAAGAGAGTAGATGGTAGGTTCACCAAGTATCGTCCCATAGCATAATCCTACCCGGCGATCATCCCCTCGTCGCCCTGTGTGAGAGCGATCACCGGGTTATATCTGGCACTTGAAAGGGTGTGTTTTATTAAGTATCCGGTTCTAGTTGTCATAAGGTCAAGGTACAACTCCGGGTCGTCCTGTTACCGAGGATCAGGGCTATTTGAATAGATAAACTTCCCTGCAGGGGTGCACCACATTACCCAACACGCTCGATCCCCTTTGACCGGACACACTTTCCTGGGTCATGCCCGGCCTCGGAAGATCAACACGTCGCAGCCCCACCTAGGCACAACAGGGAGGTCAGCACGCCGGTCTAAATCCTATGCGCGCAGGGGTTTGGGCCCATCGCCCATTGCACACTTTCACGTTGCGTACACGGCCGTTAAGCAGACCTAGCCTCCCTAATACAAGAGCAGGTGTTCCAGTCCAATCCGGCGCGCGCCGCTTAGTCGCCGACGTCAAAAAGGCCTTGGCTGATACCACGACGTCGAGTGCCCATAACTGTTCCCGCGTAGTTGGTTAGTGCGTATAGACCAGTGGCCAGACTCAGATCAAATATCAAGATCTCGTTAAGCGTGTTATTTTAAAGTAACCACAGACGCCGACCAGGGCCAGGCCCACCTCTCAACTAAGTGGTCTCAACCTGCCCTGTCGCTCCGCCACAAAGTAACAGTCGGGGGCCGTCGGGAACCCAGGCCCACCTCTACTGGGATGGAGCCACCTGTCCTTTCAGCCCCCACATCGGAATCACTTGCGGGTACTATACGAGCCGACCCGACTTTAGTCACCACCTGTATAGTATGTATGTATATATGTATATACCCGTGATCACCTCCTGAGTGATCACGGCCCGATAGTATAGCATGGCAGACGGACAAGAATGTAGGGCCACTGATGAAGTACTAGTAACCTATACTAAGCATCTAGGATTGCAGGGAAAGGTATCAACAATTGTAGCAACAATGACAGGCTATGCAGCAGAATGGGATTAACCGAAAGCAGTAACATGCTACACTACTCTAATGCAAGCAGTAGAGAGAAGGAATAGGCAATATCTGGTGATCAAGGGGGGGGGGGCTTGCCTGGAAGCTCAGCCGAGAAGGAGGGGTCGTCAACACCGTAGTCGTACTGGGTAGCAGCGGCGTCGGTCTCAGTGTCTAACGAGAGAAGAGGGGGGGGGCGAGAAACAATAAATATAATGCAAACATAAGTATGACGATGTATGACATGACAATGAGCGGTGCTAGGTGTGCCCTAACGCGGCAGTAGGTGATACTGGCGAAGGGGGGAAACATCCGGCAAAGTATTCCCGGTATTTCGCGTTTTCGGACAGATGAACCGGAGGGGGAAAGTTGCGTGTTCTCTATGCTAGGGATGTGTGGCGGACGAACGGGATACGTATTCAGATTCGTCTCATCGATCTGAGCAACTTTCATGTACAAAGTTTTTTCATCCGAACTACGGTTTATTTATTATGATTTTCCAAGTTTTAATAATATTCTGGAATTATGATTAATTCGAAATTAAATAGCTAAATGCTAGGTGCACCCAGCTCTGCGTACATAGAAGTGCAGCAGAGGCTAACAGGTGGGCCAGGGGGTCCCTGTTGACCAATCAACGTTTGACTGGTCAACAGGGGGTGGGGTCCCCCTGTCATTGACTGTTACATTAACTAACTAGTTAATTTAGTCTAACTAGGTTATTAGGCTAATAGATTTTAATTAGTTTAATTAAACCCAATTAATTAAGTTAATTAATTTATATTTGTATTTATTTATTTATTTATTTTTATTTTTTACTTTTTTAAAAAAGTTCTTGGGCAGGGGCCCACTGCCATAGGCCCAATGGCCTTAACGGGCGCGCGGTTATGGGGCGGAGCCAGGCGCGAGCGCTGGGCGCCCGATTGGGGGAGCCCGGGCGCTAGTTCGGCGAGGCCATCGGCGCGGCCGCCGGCGCCCATGCTACCTCTTGAGAACTGCGTTGGTTTCCCTTGAAGAGGAAAGGGTGATGCAGCAAAGTAGCGTAAGTATTTCCCTCAGTTTTTGAGAACCAAGGTATCAATCCAGTAGGAGGCCACGCACGAGTCCCTCACACCTACACAAACAAATAAATCCTCGCAACCAACGCGATAAGGGGTTGTCAATCCCTACACGGTCACTTACGAGAGTGAGATCTGATAGATATGATAAGATAATATTTTTGGTATTTTTATGATAAAGATGCAAAGTAAAATAGAAAGCAATAGAAATAACTAAGTGTTGGAAGATTAATATGATGGAAAATAGACCCGGGGGCCATAGGTTTCACTAGTGGCTTCTCTCAAGAGCATAAGTATTACGGTGGGTGAACAAATTACTGTTGAGCAATTGACAGAATTGAGCATAGTTATGAGAATATCTAGGTATGATCATGTATATAGGCATCACGCCCGAGACAAGGAGACCGACTCCTGCCTGCATCTAATACTATTACTCCACACATCGACCGCTATCCAGCATGCATCTAGAGTATTAAGTTCATAAGAACAGAGTAACGCTTTAAGCAAGATGACATGATGTAGAGGGATAAACTCATGCAATATGATATAAACCCCATCTTGTTATCCTCGATGGCAACAATACAATACGTGCCTTGTGGCCCCTACTGTCACTGGGAAAGGACACCGCAAGATTGAACCCAAAGCTAAGCACTTCTCCCATTGCAAAAAAGATCAATCTAGTAGGCCAAACCAAACTGATAATTCGAAGAGACTTGCAAAGATAACCAATCATACATAAAAGAATTCAGAGAAGAATCAAATATTGTTCATAAATAAACTTGATCATAAACCCACAATTCATCGGTCTCAACAAACACACCGCAAAAAAAGATTACATCGAATAGATCTCCACGAGAGACGGGGAGAACATTGTATTGAGATCCAAAAAGAGAGAAGAAGCCATCTAGCTAATAACTATGGACCCGAAGGTCTGAGGTAAACTACTCACACATCATCGGAGAGGCTATGGTGTTGATGTAGAAGCCCTCCGTGATCGATGCCCCCTCCGGCGGAGCTCCGGAACAGGCCCCAAGATGGGATCTCACGGGTACAGAAGGTTGCGGCGGTGGAATTAGGTTTTTGGCTCCGTATCTGGTAGTTTGGGGGTACGTAGGTATATATAGGAGGAAGGAGTACGTCGGTGGAGCAACAGGGGGCCCACGAGGGTGGAGGGCGCGCCCTGGGGGGTAGGCACGCCCCCTACCTCGTGGCTTCCTGGTTGATGTCTTGACGTAGGGTCCAAGTCCTCTGGATCACGTTCGTTCCGAAAATCACGTTCCCGAAGGTTTCATTCCGTTTGGACTCCGTTTGATATTCTTTTTCTGCGAAACTCTGAAAGATGCAAAAAACAGCAATTCTGGGTTGGGCCTCTGGTTAATAGGTTAGTCCCAAAAATAATATAAAAGTGTATAATAAAGCCCAATAATGTCCAAAACAGAATATAATATAGCATGGAACAATCAAAAATTATAGATACGTTGGAGACGTATCAAGCATCCCCAAGTTTAATTCCTGCTCGTCCTCGAGTAGGTAAATGATAAAAACATATTTTTTTATGTGGAATGCTACTTGGCATAATTTCAATGTAATTATTCTTAATTGTGGTATGAATATTCAGATCCGAAAGATTCAAGACAAAATTTTAATATTGACATAAAAATAATAATACTTCAAGCATACTAACTAAGCAATTATGTCTTCTCAAAATAACATGGCCAAAGAAAGTTATCCCTACAAAATCATATAGTCTGGCTATGCTCTATCTTCACCAGACAAAATATTTAAATCATGCACAACCCCGATGACAAGCCAAGCAATTGTTTCATACTTTTAACGTTCTCAAACTTTTTCAATCTTCACGCAATACATGAGCGTGAGCCATGGACATAGCACTATATGTGGAATAGAATGGTGGTTGTGGAGAAGACAAAAAGGAGAAGATAGTCTCACATCAACTAGGCGTATCAACAGGCTATGGAGATGCCCATTAATAGATATCAATGTGAGTGAGTAGGGATTGCCATGCAACGGATGCACTAGAGCTATAAATATATGAAAGCTCAAAATAAACTAAGTGGGTGTGCATCCAACTCGCTTGCTCACGAAGACCTAGGGCATTTTGCGGAAGCCCATCATTGGAATATACAAGCCAAGTTCTATAATGAAAAATTCCCACTAGTATATGAAAGTGATATCATAGGAGACTCTCTATCATGAAGATCATGGTGCTACTTTGAAGCACAAGTGTGGTAAAAGGATAATAACATTGTCCCTTCTCTCTTTTTCTCTCAATTTTTGTTTATTTGGGCCTTTTCTCTTTTTTTTATGGCCTCTTTTTTTTCTTTTTCTTTTCGTCCGGAGTCTCATCCCGACTTGTGGGGGAATCATAGTCTCCATCATCCTTTCCTCACTTGGGACAATGCTCTAAAAATGATGATCATCACACTTTTATTTACTTACAACTCAACAATTACAACTCAATACTTAGAACAAAATATGACTCTATGTGAATGCCTCCAGCGGTGTACCGGGATATGCAATGAATCAAGAGTGACATGTATGAAAGAATTATGAACGGTGGCTTTGCCACAAATACGATGGCAACTACATGATCTTGCAAAGCAATATGACAATGATGGAGCATGTCATAATAAACGAAACGGTGGTAAGTTGCATGACAATATATCTCGGAATGGCTATGGAAATGCCATGATAGGTAGGTATGGTGTCTGTTTTGAGGAAGGTATATGGTGGGTGTATGATCCCGGTGAAAAGTGCGCAGTATTAGAGAGGCTAGCAATGGTGGAAGGGAGAGAGTGCGTATAATCCATTGACTCAACATTAGTCATAAAGAACTCATATACTTATTGCAAAAATCTACAAGTTATCAAAGCAAAGTATTACGCGCATGCTCCTAGGGGGATAGATTGGTAGGAAAATACCATCGCTCGTCCCCGACCGCCACTCATAAGGAAGACAATCAATAAATAAATCATGCTCCGACTTCATCACATAACGGTTCATCATACGTGCATGCTACGGGAATCACAAACTTTAACACAAGTATTTCTCAAATTCAAAACTACTCAACTAGCATGACTCTAATATCACCATCCTCATATCTCAAAACAATTATCAAGCATCAAACTTCTCATAGTATTCAACACACTCATAAGAATTTTTCTTCTTTTTTTTTCTTTCTTGAATGCCTATTATTGTTAAAGCAAACTACCATGCTGTTTTGTAGGACTCTCAAAATAATCTAAGTGAAGCATGAGAGAACAATAGTTTCTATAAAACAAATCCACCACCGTGCTCTAAAAGGTATAAGTGAAGCACTAGAGCAAAAACTATATAACTCAAAAGATATAAGTGAAGCACATAGAGTATTCTAATAATTTCCGAATCAAGTGTGTCTCTCTCAAAAGGTGTGTACAGCAAAGATGATTGTGGCAAACTAAAAAGCAAAGACTCAAATAATACAAGACGCTCCAAGCAAAACACATATCATGTGGTGAATAAAAATATAGCTCCAAGTAAAGTTACCGATGGAAGTAGACGAAAGAGGGGATGCCTTCCGGGGCATCCCCAAGCTTTGGCTTTTTGGTGTCCTTAGATTATCTTGGGGTGCCATGGGCATCCCCAAGCTTAGGCTCTTGCCACTCCTTGTTCCATAATCCATCAAATCTTTCACCCAAAACTTGAAAACTTCACAACACAAAACTCAGTAGAAAATCTCGTGAGCTCCGTTAGCGAAAGAAAACAAAAGACCACTTCAAGGTACTGTAATGAACTAATTCTTTATTTATATTGGTATTAAACCTACTGTATTACAACTTCTCTATAGTTTTTAAACTATTTTACTAGCCATAGATTCATCAAAATAAGCAAACAACACACGAAAAACAGAATCTGTCAAAAACAGAACAGTCTGTAGTAATCTGTAACTAACGCAAACTTTTGGAACTCCAAAAATTCAGCCAAAATAGGACGACCTAGACAATTTGTTTATTGATCAGCAGAAATTGTAATCAATATTTTATCACGTTCTGGTGATTTTTAACAATTATTTTCGTGAACAGAAAGTTTCTGGAATTTTCAGCAAGATGAAATAACTATCATCCAAGAAGATCCTATAGGTTAAACTTGGCACAAACACTAATTAAAACATAAAAACACATCTAACCAGGGGCTAGATCAAATATTTATTCCTAAACAGAAGCAAAAAAGCAAAAAAATAAAAATAAAATTGGGTTGCCTCCCAACAAGCGCTATCGTTTAACGCCCCTAGCTAGGCATAAAAGCAAGGATAGATCTAGGTATTGCCATCTTTGGTAGGCAATCCATAGGTGGATCTCATAATAGATTCATAAGGTAATTTTATTTTCTTTCTAGGGAAGTGTTCCATGCCTTTCCTTAACGGAAATTGGAATCTAATATTCCCTTCCTTCATATCAATAATTGCACCAATCGTTCTAAGGAAAGGTCTACCAAGAATAATAGGACATGAAGGATTGCAATCTATGTCAAGAACAATAAAGTCTACGGGCACATAGTTCCTATTTTCAACAATAAGAACATCATTAATTCTTCCCATAGGTTTCTTAATAGTGGAATCCGCAAGGTGCAAGTATAAAGAGCAATCATCAAATTCACAGAAACCTAATAAATCACATAAAGTTTTTGGAATCGTGGAAACACTAGCACCCAAATCACACAAAGCATAGCATTCATGATCTTTAATGTTAATTTTAATAGTAGGTTCCCACTCATCATAAAGTTTCCTAGGAATAGAAACTTCCAACTCAAGTTTTTCTTCATAAGATTGCATCAAAGCATCAACGATATGTTTGGTAAAGGCTTTATTTTGACTATAAGCATGAGGAGAATTTAGCACGGATTGCAACAAGGAAATACAATCTATTAAAGAACAATTATCATAATAAAATTCCTTGAAATCCAAAATAGTTGGTTCATTAATATCTAGAAGTTTGACCTCTTCAATCCCACTTTTATCAATTTTAGCATCAAGATCTAAAAACTCCGAATTTCTGGAACGCCTTCTAGGTAAAGGTGGATCATATTCAGTCCCATAATTATCAAGATTCATATTGCAAAACAAAGATTTAATAGGGGACACATCAATAACTTTTAGATCTTCATCTTTACTTTCATAGAAACTAGAAGAACACGCTTTCACAAAGCAATCTTTCTTAGCACGCACCCTAGCGGTTCTTTCTTTGCACTCATCAATGGAAATTCTCATGGCTTTGAGAGACTCATTGATATCATGTTTAGGAGGAATAGATCTAAGTTTTAAAGAATCAACATCAAGAGAAATTCTATCAACGTTCCTAGCCAATTCATCAACTTTAAGCAATTTTTCTTCAAGCAAAGCATTGAAATTATTTTGTGAATTCATAAACTCCTTAACACTAGTCTCAAATTCAGAAGGCATCTTATTAAAGTTTCCATAAGAATTGTTGTAGGAATTACCATAATTATTAGAGTAATTACTAGGATAAGGCCTAGGATTAAAGTTTCCTCTATACGCGTTGTTACCAAAATTATTCCTACCAAAAAAATTCACATCCATAAATTCATTATTATTCTCAATCAAGGTAGACAAAGGCGTAGCATTAGGATCAGAAGAAACACTCTTAGTAGCAAATAATTTCATAAGTTCATCCATCTTTCCACTCAAAACATTAATTTCTTCTATTGCATGCACTTTTTTATTAGTAGATCTTTCAGTGTGCCATTGAGAATAATTAACCATAATATTATCTAGGAGTTTAGTAGCTTCTCCTAAAGTGATTTCCATAAAAGTTCCTCCCGCGGCCGAATCTAAAAGATTTCTAGAAGCAAAATTCAATCCGGCATAAAATTTTTGTATAATCATCCACAAATTCAAACCATGCGTTGGGCAATTACGTATCATTAATTTCATCCTCTCCCAAGCTTGTGCAACATGTTCATGATCAAGTTGCTTAAAATTCATAATATCGTTTCTAAGAGAGATGATTTTAGCGGGAAAAAATACTTAGAGATAAAAGCATCTTTGCACTTATTCCAAGAATCAATACTATTTTTAGGCAAAGACGAAAACCAAGCTTTAGCATGATCTCTAAGCGAAAAAGGAAATAGCTTCAGTTTAACAATATCATTGTCCACATCTTTCTTCTTTTGCATATCACACAAATCAACGAAGCTATTTAGATGGGTAGCGGCATCTTCACTAGGAAGGCCGGCGAATTGATCTTTCATTACAAGATTCAACAAAGCGGTATTAATTTCACAAGATTCAGTATCGGTAAGAGGAGCAATCGGAGTGCTAAAGAAATCATTGTTGTTGGTATTGGTAAAGTCACATAATTTGGTATTATCTTGAGCCATCGTGACAAGCAAGCAATCCAACACACGAGCAAACAAGAAGCAAGCGAAAAAGAGCGGAACGGAAAAGAGAGAGGGTGAATAAAACGGCAAGGGTGAAGTGGGGGAGAGGAAAACGAGAGGCAAATGGCAAATAATGTAATGCGGGAGATAAGGGTTTGTGATGGGTACTTGGTATGTTGACTTTTGCGTAGACTCCGTGGCAACGGCGCCAGAAATCCTTCTTGCTACCTCTTGAGCACTGCGTTGGTTTTCCCTTGAAGAGGAAAGGGTGATGCAGCAAAGTAGCGTAAGTATTTCCCTCAGTTTTTGAGAACCAAGGTATCAATCCAGTAGGAGCCCACGCATGAGTCCCTCGAACCTACACAAACAAATAAATCCTCGCAACCAACGCGATAAGGGGTTGTCAATCCCTACACGGTCACTTACGAGAGTGAGATCTGATAGATATGATAAGATAATATTTTTGGTATTTTTATGATAAAGATGCAAAGTAAAATAGAAAGCAATAGAAATAACTAAGTGTTGGAAGATTAATATGATGGAAAATAGACCCGGGGGCCATAGGTTTCACTAGTGGCTTCTCTCAAGAGCATAAGTATTACGGTGGGTGAACAAATTACTGTTGAGCAATTGACAGAATTGAGCATAGTTATGAGAATATCTAGGTATGATCATGTATATAGGCATCACATCCGAGACAAGCAGACCGACTCCTGCCTGCATCTACTACTATTACTCCACACATCGACCGCTATCCAGCATGCATCTAGAGTATTAAGTTCATAAGAACAGAGTAACGCTTTAAGCAAGATGACATGATGTAGAGGGATAAACTCATGCAATATGATATAAACCCCATCTTGTTATCCTCGATGGCAACAATACAATACGTGCCTTGCTGCCCCTACTGTCACTAGGAAAGGACACCGCAAGATTGAACCCAAAGCTAAGAACTTCTCCCATTGCAAGAAAGATCAATCTAGTAGGCCAAACCAAACTGATAATTCGAAGAGACTTGCAAAGATAACCAATCATACATAAAAGAATTCAGAGAAGAATCAAATATTGTTCATAGATAAACTTGATCATAAACCCACAATTCATCGGTCTCAACAAACACACCGCAAAAGACGATTACATCGAATAGATCTCCAAGAGAGAGGGGGAGAACATTGTATTGAGATCCAAAAAGAGAGAAGAAGCCATCTAGCTAATAACTATGGACCCGAAGGTCTGAGGTAAACAACTCACACATCATCGGAGAGGCTATGGTATTGATGTAGAAGCCCTCCGTGATCGATGCCCCCTCCGGTGGAGCTCCGGAACAGGCCCCAAGATGGGATCTCACGGGTACAGAAGGTTGCGGCGGTGGAATTAGGTTTTTGGCTCCGTATCTGGTAGTTTGGGGGTACGTAGGTATATATAGGAGGAAGGAGTACGTCGGTGGAGCAACAGGGGGCCCACGAGGGTGGAGGGCGCGCCCTGGGGGGTAGGCGCGCCCTCCTACCTCGTGGCTTCCTGGTTGATGTCTTGACGTAGGGTCTAAGTCCTCTGGATCACGTTCGTTCCGAAAATCACGTTCCCGAAGGTTTCATTCCGTTTGGACTCCGTTTGATATTCTTTTTCTGCGAAACTTTGAAATAGGCAAAAAACAGCAATTCTGGGTTGGGCCTCCGGTTAATAGGTTAGTCCCAAAAATAATATAAAAGTGTATAATAAAGCCCAATAATGTCCAAAACAGAATATAATATACCATGGAACAATCAAAAATTATAGATACGTTGGAGACGTATCAGCCCACGACGCCGTCCAGGGGAGACGGCGGAGGCCTGCGGGCGGCGATGTGAGGCCGCAGCGGCAGGCGGAGCAGAGGCAGGGCGCGGCGCTGTGCATGACGGGGTGGTGGCCAGAGGCGCGGTGCAGCGGGGGAAACGGGGCGGTGGCACGGCGCGCGGCGATCGAGCGGCGCAGGCGAGGCGCCTCGGCGCGGGGCGACGGGCGCACGGGGTCGCCGCGTGCGCAGGGAGGTCGGCCCGGGGTGCGGTCGGCGCGAGGGGCGACGGGCACGGCCGAATGGAGCGGCGCGCAGCCCGACCGCGGTGAGCGCGCGGGCGGGGGGATGCGGGCGAGCGCACGGGAGCGGACGAGGGGCGCGGTGTGCAGGAGGGAGCTGGAGTAGGGCGAGGCCAGCGCGCGGCAGCAGTAGGAGCTGGCCACGGCGGGCGACCACAGCAGTGGCCCGGGCGCGTGCGCGCGGCGGAGCAGTGCAGCAGAAGTAGGAGGACGCAAGCGAGGGTGGGGGGGGCAGAGAGCGTGGCCGGTGCGGGCGCGTGTGGGGGAAGGCGAGGCGCGGCACGGGGCGCACGCGGGCAGCGCAGCCGCGGCGGGGCAGCGGCGGCACAGCGGGATAACGAGCGGGGAAGAGGAGGCCGAGGGCCTCACCGCGGGGCGTAGGGACGGGGCAGTGGGGCGCGGGGAGGAGGACGGGGACGACGCGTCGGGGCGGGAAGGCAGTCCGGCGGGGAGGCGTGGTCGAGGCGGCGCTCCGGGCGGCGGTGGACGGCGAAGGGCGTCGGGGGCGGAGCCGGGCCCCGATCCATATCGGGCAGAGGGGGCGAGGAGCGAGGGGAGTGGGGGTTTCGTCCCCGATCCAGATCGGATCGGGAGGGGGAGAGGGAGTGGCGACGTGGGGGGAAGCGGGAGCGGGTGGGTTAGGGTTTCGGTCGCCAGGGGGATTATGGGGAGTGGGGTGGGCTGGCCTGGCTGTTGTCTGGGCCAAGGCCCAGGAAAAAGGGGGGTTTGCTTTATCTCATTTGTTTTCTGTTTTGTATTTTGTTTTTCTTTTATTCCGTTTTATCTTTGTTTTTTATTGTTTTAGTTTTTGTAAAATATATACTAGGCATCTAATTTAGTATTTCAATTTAGTCCACTGTCAAAAAAAGTCTAGTCCCCAAATAATTTAGTTTGATATTTTATTAATTAGTAAAGGTATTTAAATAATTAGGTTTTCTTCTATTTAAATCATTTTAGTGCAGTTAAGCATTTCATAAAAGTTTGGTTTCACCACCATAATCACCTATGCATTTTCTAGCATGACCGAACATTTTAGCTTCATTGTTTGAAAACTTTTGTTGTTTGCCTGATTTTTAATTTGGATTCGAATCGGTTTCAAACTAATGCGAGATCAGCAACAGTAATTGCGGTGACGTGGCATCATTAGCAGAGGTTCACTGTAGCTTAAGTATCCGGGCGTCACAATTCTCCTCCACTACAAGAAATCTTGTCCCGAGATTTAAGAGGTGGAAAATGGGGAAAGGATTTGGTTACAAAATTCGAATGATTCTTCGCGGTCATGGCTGCTCTTCTCGAAGAGGTCAATCCATTACATTGTTGTCTTCATTTCTCTGCTTCAAGTCATCATGATGAAGTCGTCATCCTTTCTTCAGGAACTCCATTGTACTTACGAAAGGACAGGAGGGAAAACTACAAGGGCAGATGCCTGCAAGGACTGATATTCGGTAATTAGCTCAGGGATTTTGGCCCAAGGTATCTCTCGAGTTGAAACTTCGGAAAACATTGAGAGCAAAGTAAGAAGGTACAATAAGGAGTTTCAAGCGGATAGGCAATCGTTCGATGCCTGAACGTACTGTGAAGGGGTTCAGAGCCACGGGAGTAAGTATGGTGTCTGATACCCGAATTGATGATTTCTCGGAAGGTGGCTCGTGAATTACATACGAAGCCAAACCTGAGGAAAACAGTGGCATATAGGAGAGTCTGGTTTCGATCCTGTGGAACTGTGGTTTATGGGCCCACCAGGTGGGTTAAAGGTAGGAGGAGCAGTGACATCTTGCACAGTCGTGAAAGCAAGGCATGTCAGAGGGTAGCCTGTCAGTTATGTTGGCCACAACGTCGGTACCAAGGGAGAGGGACAAAGAGAACCTTTTTCCTGCTCGTTGAAACGAGGCGGACCAATAGGCAAAGTTCTCATCCATCGGTGGCTACTGAAATGTCATCAACAATAGTAACAGGGTCTTGCTGACAGAATTGTACACCGAGGTGTTTACATAAGCAGGAGAATATTACTGCTTAGATCATATAGACTACAAGAAAGGTTAAACCAAACAATGGAAAGGAAAATATGATTATCAGATTAAACAGAACAATGGAAAGGAAAATGTGTTTAAACATGCCTTTCAGGGGTATATCCTTCCCAAGGACAAGCAGAACATGATATCCATGACAGGATATAATGTAGAAAACCCTTTAGGAAAGGGGGGAAGAAAATTTCATGACATTACCCAAACAACGGTGTTAGGATAATTGACGAAGTAAATGCAACATTGTGCTTCAAATGTTCTTATTGAAGATCGGAGTACCACAGACATGCTTTGAGATAGCATTGACATGGTCTTCAAGCAAAGGTCATACTTTGGATACACAAAGGATTCATCAGGAACAACTTATAAAGCAAGTCATTCCATTTCCTCATGGAAGAATGGTTAACCTTGCTAAAAAGGAAACTAAAACATTAGGTCCTCCGGCCAGGGGTGCCAGGCACGACATCACCTTACCGGGTCATATAAAGACCAACGTTATAACTCTTGGAAATGCGTTCCAACCATCATGTCTGACCGAGATTCAGATCTGATTGGTGTCAGGATACCTCAGTCTCAGGATGCCTGAGGAGACAAGGTGCGACACAAATTGACGAGATGAAATCGAAGATTCTCGGGAAATGAACTATGGAAGCGAGTTCCAAAACAAGAGTTCATCATTAAACCAAGGAGAGAATGAGGAGGTGGCGGATGGACTTGGCGACAACTGATCGAGATTTCCAAAAGATGGATCTCCTCAATAATGTAAACAAGGAGATAACATTTGTCAGATTAATTTGATATAATGATGTATGCCTGAGGAAAACATACGCAAGTAAACATTGGTTGAAAGGTGCACCCGAAATGTGGGCTTAGGTAGCATGATCAACGTTAGAATGGTGGTTCAACAACCAATAGTCTACGAACAAACTATCGACCATCAACTCCAAAGCAATAGGGTTGCTAGAAGTACAGAATCCCAGCAGCACCGTTCACTTGTTGGTATCCGGGTTAGAATCAACACGGGGACCAAAAAGGAAAGGTTATGGTGAGAAGTATTACTTGCATCAATAATCCATAAGAGGTGGTGAAATTCTCACGACATTCTTGACATAAACGATGGTAATACTCCAAGGTAGAGGATAACATAAGTCGGATAGCAAGGAACTCAAGGTACAACGCAAAACTAGAACAAGTTTTGTATTGGGAGGGAAATCAAGAATGTTGTCGATGTTAATTAACACAAATCATCGAGGGGGAAAGCATGGAATTTCTCATCAGGAACTCAATGTACGTCTTAACTCAATGTACGTCTCGGAAGAAGTTAAAATGTTGACGATGATCACGACACATTTATCGAGAGGTTTCAAGAAGATGTAATCGATCAGCGACGACATCACACCAAGGGAATGGTGAAGCAAAAGGTTACTGGAACCATGGGTACGACACAAACTCGAAATCACATTTTCTATTCAAGGAGAAATGATATGACGAGGGAGATTGACTTAAGATTAGCTCACCGTCGAAATTTGTGCTCCGGGAAGAAGGACCAAGTAGCACAATTAAAATTAGCATGGTAATGATGTAGCCGAACAGGCTAGGAATGACGTGATTGGTTACAAACTCGTAAGTAAAGAAGATTACTAAAAGTTGTTGAACCATAGTGCGGACTCAGTTCAGTTATCGGTGTCTCTGAGTGTTTAATAACACAGAGCCCGTGAAAAATTGGAATCAGTGAGAATGTAGTACTTGATGAAGAACTCATAAGAAGTTATGCAGTTCCATGATAATCTCGAGATACCAGGGGGTAATACTCGACGACAGATCAAAGTAGAGGTTGGACTAGGTTATTGCTCTGCAGAAGACAAGTGCTTAAACTTGTCCGACAAATTGGATCAAAGAAGAACAATATGGTCGGAAACCACGATTGCAAAAGACCAAATCCCAGATATAAGATGAAATTATATCAAGGGGATAATTATTGTTACGGGAAGCTTCCTTGACAAGATCTACATCGTGTCCATGGGCATGAACACAAAGTTCAAGGTCGACTCCCACTTCTCCAATGCATAACCTATCATTCACTCCTTATTTTCGATGGAGTTGTAGTGTTGAAATTTTATCTGGTAAATCACCAGGAGAATATGACTCGTGAAAACTCTCGGGTTTGCACAGATAAGGGAAGGCATTGGTCCAACCCATCGGGTATCTTAGGAACATATACTACAAAGTTCAGAAGTAAATAACTCAAGCTCGAAAGCAGAGCGTCGTTGGCCATATCAGAGAATAGAATTTACCAATGGCATTATGTATCAGGGAAAGAACTTCTCGAGGTTTTGTATACAAAGGACACTGTCGGATTGATAATTCAACAAAGGATCCGACGGTCCACAACGGAGCTGATGTGAGCATCGGCACACAATCAGAAGAAGAAACAATGCAAAGGCATTGGGGTATAGAAACAACTGACTAATTCAAAGCTCAAATGAAAAGGAATTATGATTTCTCACCAAGGGAAGCAAACGCTCTGATAAAGGATGGATAAGTCGAGTAGGCTTAGGGGTACAATCGACGGCAATTTGATTAGTCGAGAACCAGCTCCAGTTAGAATTGACGGCTGAGCCGGAAAGATGAATTCTGGGATCTGATTAACGATTGTGAGTATTCGCAGCATACTGAGTCAATGGACTCAAGATGATAATGACAAAGGATGCCAATAAGATTACCAGACTTATGGGATTAATCATAATGCTAGTAATCAAGAATTTCAAGAGCATTAGGCTGTTGAGGATTTTCAGAAGAACGAATGGTATTTCGAAGACTTTTGAGAAATACATGAATCAACTTGGGATGAGCGGATACTCAATAGGTGCAAGAAATTATCCGTAGGGGTATTCAGGTGGCTTAGAACTGAAAGGCAGTAGGCACAAAGTTTTCTCGAAGCAATAGAGAGAATTTCGGGGTATCTTGTAATAACAAGATGAACTGAGAATAAAAGTAAGTACGACATGTGTATGTATTTATCCATAGGGGTATTTGGTGGTAGGGAATTGCAAAAGCAACAGACACAGAGTTTTTTCGAGAGAATATCTGAGAGTATCTTCGAAATCTTCTGATGCAGCTGGCGATCATCTGGACTGAAGGGGCTCTCCGGAGAAAGTATTTTCGAGAACCTAAAGTTAGATTTTAGAAAATCATTCAACCCGAATAGAAGAGAAATCAGAGTCCCAGAGTAAAGATCGAGGAGTAAAAGATCCTAATACCACCCAATGGTGACATGGGCCCGTAAGCCACACAACCATGTTAGTAAAATAGTTTCAACTGACTAGACTCAACTTCGGCCAAGGAGTTTGGAAGGGGGATTCCTACAGGCAGTCAGCTCTGATACCAACTTGTGACGGCCCCAATTCAATCATACACTAATCATACATGCAAACGTGTACGATCAAGATCAGGGACTCACGGGAAGATATCACAACACATAAAATAAGTCATACAAGCATCATAATACAAGCTAGGGGCCTCGAGGGCTCGAATACAAGTGCTCGATCATAGACGAGTCAGCGGAAGCAACAATATCTAAGTACAGACATAAGTTAAACAAGTTGCCATAAGATGGCTAGCACAAACTGGGATACAGATCGAAAGAGGCGCAGGCCTCCTGCCTGGGATCCTCCTAAACTACTCCTGGTTGTTGTCAGGAGCCTGCACGTAGTAGTAGGCACCCGCGGTGTAGTAGGAGTTGCCGTTGACGGTAACGTCTAGCTCCGGGGCTCCAGCATCTGGTTGCGACAGCCGAGAAGAAAGGAAAAGGAGAAAAGGGGGAGCAAAGCAACCGTGAGTACTCATCCAAAGTACTCGCAAGCAAGGATCTACACTACATATGCATGGGTATCTGTGTAAAGGGGCAATATCGGTGGACTGAACTGCAGAATGCCAGAATAAGAGGGGGATAGCTAGTCCTGTCGAAGACTACGGTTCTGGCAGCCTCCATCTTGCAGCATGTAGAAGAGAGTAGATGGTAAGTTCACCAAGTATCATCGCATAGCATAATCCTACCCGGCGATCCTCCCCTTGTCGCCCTGTGTAAGAGCGATCATCGGGTTATATATGGCACTTGAAAGGGTGTGTTTTATTAAGTATCCGGTTCTAGTTGTCATAAGGTCAAGGTACAACTCCGGGTCGTCCTGTTACCGAGGATCACGGCTATTCGAATAGATAAACTTCCCTGCAGGGGTGCACCACATTACCCAACACTCTCGATCCCCTTTGGCCGGACACACTTTCCTGGGTCATGCCCGGCCCCGGAAGATCAACACGTCGTAGCCCCACCTAGGCACAACAGAGAGGTCAACACGCCGGTCTAAATCCTATGCGCGCAGGGGTCTGGGCCCATCGCCCATTACACACCTGCACGTTGCGTACGCGGCCAGTAAGCAGACCTAGCCTCCCTAATACAAGAGCAGGCGTTCTAGTCCAATCCGGCGCGCGCCGCTCAGTCGCTGACGTCAAGAAGGCTTTGGCTGATACCACGACGTCGAGTGCCCATAACTGTTCCCGCGTAGTTGGTTAGTGCGTACAGGCCAGTGGCCAGACTCAGATCAAATACCAAAGATCTCGTTAAGCGTGTTATTTTAAAGTAACTGCAGACGCCGACCAGGGCCAGGCCCACCTCTCAACTAGGTGGTCTCAACCTGCACTGTCGCTCTACCACAAAGTAACAGTCGGGGGCCATCGGGAACCCAGGCCCACCTCTACCGGGATGGAGCCACCTGTCCTTTCAGCCCCCACATCGAAATCACTTGCGGGTACTCTACGAGCCGACCCGACTTTAGTCACCACCTGTATAATATGTATGTATATATGTATACTAGATGATACCCCGCGCGTTGCTATGGGAATTTATAGTATTGCAAGAAGGATTTATGGAGTGAGAAGTTTTGCTGACTTTATGGTATGATGAAAAGCCAACAAAATTAGTATATTGTAGAGTATCTCCATATTTGCTTATAAATCAGCACTTCACATCCCATGCCCCAAGGAGGAGTATGCATGAGACACGACCGTAAACTGAAGGTGTAGTCAAGTTAAGCATTCAACTGAACAAACACCAACACCAAGGAACCTGTAAATTGTAATGTATCAGCCATTTGGGGGAACAACAAACATACATTTTACAATCTGGAAATATATCATGTGATTATGAGTATACTATTACATATCTGAAGGGAATATGTAGGAAAGAGTAAATAGATACGTTAAGGAGATGAATTGGAGTATGAAACCATTTCGCATTTATAAAGTCATATTTATTCAGCATGGACAAATTTCATAAAACAAAAACGAAACAGCAATAGCAGCAGCAATAATATGAAAACAAAACATATACCGCTCTGTTAGGCAGAAATGTGAATGATAACGCAATTGCATGGACTGAACATTTTGGTGGTTGTATCACCTTTATATGGTGCAAATTTAATAAAAGACCCAATTTCCCAAAGGAAAAGTCCACACAACATGTAAATCAAATGCAAATATACAATTTTCATCGATCTTGTTAATATATGGATTTCTTTGAAAGCCACACTTGAAGCCACCAATCGATTAACATGTCACTCATATTCTAAAAGAATTATTCACAATGGTACTTTGAATTGAGCACCATCGATGGAATAAATAAAAATCAACCAAAAGAGTTAGGAGCATTGTAATAACTGGAAGAGTGGAAATAGATATTCAATAACCAAAAGGGTGGAAGCATATCGAGCTAGACATGGCGGATATGATATTCAATAGAACTTTGCTCTCACTGAACTATAGTAAAAATCATGTAATCAAAATAAAGGCCCATAGAATATACCAGTAATATACTATGGCTTTTCATGAACAATTAGATTCTAGAACTGTGAATTACATACTAACATTTTTCTTGACAAAATATGGGTTCATGTCTGACCTCGCTTTGATGCGCACTGAACTTATTTCCACAGAAGAAGCAAATCATCAAGCACCTACAGTGAGTTAAAAGGAATTAAGAAACCCTCGAAATTCTTGCATCGAACAAATTAAACTCCATAATTCTAGCAATTAAATTAGTATATAAAATTATCCTACTTAATAAGTGTATCCATTGCTAAATACAAAATTCAGTTTGTACTTATGATGTCCAAGCGTATGAAACAATGACGGGGCAGAAAATTCCCTAGAGTAGTGATCATGTATGCTCAGTTTTAAAGGAGAAAGAAAACACTAAACTAATCATAATAATTAGAGCTCATTGCCTCCTTTCGCATACAATGCATGTGATTGTCAACAGGGAGACTCCAGACTGCCTAGCAGCAAAAGACAAATCCTTCGGTTGTGTACCCTGCAGCATAAGAACGAAAATATCAGTTACACATAACACATTGGTATCAGTCGGTTATTAGACCAGTCTCATGTCATCATAGTGGAATACTGGTAGGCAGCAACATACCTGAAAGTAAATAGCATGGTCACGTATGCTCTGATTCTGCAAAACAATTAACGGAAAGCAATAGAAATACCAACAAAAAAAATCATAGTAAACTAATAAGTTAGAGAGATGCAGGATTGTAGTAGCACGTTGTAAATGATAAGATTCATTTTTTTATTTCTTCAAGAACAATAAAGGAAACAGATAAAGAGAAATTTTCATCAAGTGCTTCCAATCAAAACCAACCGGATTGTAGACGTGAGCATGGATCCATCGTGTTTTGACAAATGGTTGCCGGCAGTGTTCGAGACTGGACTTGCGGCCGCCGAGGAAGTGGCCGGAGACAGAATAGAGTTTTCTTCTAAATACATCATTGTACCACACACGAATCAGAGGGGGGCAACCCAGGCTAATTAAAACAACTCACTTAGATCTGGGGAGATAGAAAGGATGGAGAGACCACCTCTGGTGCTGGTGCTGTCGGGCGAGGACACCAACGGTGGCGCGTGTGGCTCACCAAGAGCCCTTGTCGACGCCGGAGCGCGGGGCATGGGCCGACGGACCCCACGGGGCTCTCCATTGCCGGGCTAATTAAGTTGACCCGCAGTGATCACATGCCACCCACCGGAGTGGCCTCTCCCTGAACAACAACTAGATTGATTGGTGGAAGAATGGACACACAGTTAGCCAGGGTCGTTGGAGCGGCATCACGCTCAGGGGGTCGCGGGGTGGCATGCCGAGGTCACACGTGGCGGCGCCGATGTGTTCGCGGGGTAGAGGGGTCAGGGCGACGTTGCCGAGATTGTGGGGCGGCTCACCGGGGTAACACCATATGGCGTTCTTGGATCGCTAGGGGTCGCTCGAACGTCGAAAGTGTCGCTGCGCCTCGCCGGTTCACTCTCACGGAGGGTTGAATACTGGATGCGGTGGTGTGGTAAATTTACTCTTCAGTTACGGAAGGGGGAAGCGGAAGCGAAAGGATGATTTGTTGCCGTCGGGGCGTTTTTTTCTGTCGACGTTTTGTTGACATGGCAGAGGTGGGAACTGTTTGTACTGAGATGGCATGGTTGATGATGTGGATGGGTTGCATGTCTAGATAAATAAGTTAGTGGGGTTGAATCTCTTAGATATATAGGATACCCGTGATCACCTCCCGAGTGATCACGTCCCGATAGTATAACAGGGTAGACGGACAAGAATGTAGGGCCACTGATGAAGTACTAGCAACCTATACTAAGCATCTAGGATTGCAGGTAAAGGTATCAACAATTGTAGCAACAATGACAGGCTATGCAGCAGAATGGGATTAACCGAAAGCAGTAACATGCTACACTACTCTAATGCAAGCAGTAGAGAGAATGAATAGGCGATATCTGGTGATCAGGGGGGGGCTTGCCTGGTGTCGGTGTCAAAACCGGCGGATCTTGGGTAGGGGGTCCCGAACTGTGCGTCTAGGATCGATGGTAACAGGAGACGGGGGACACGATGTTTACCCAGGTTCGGGCCCTCTCTTTGGAGGTAATACCCTACTTCCTGCTTGATTGATCTTGATGAATATGAGTGTTACAAGAGTTGATCTACCACGAGATCATAATGTCTAAACCCTAGAAGTCTAGCCTATGTGAATATAGTCATGAATGTGTCCCTATCAAGACTATGCTCTTCGGTTTATATAGGCACCGGAGAGATCTAGGGTTACATGGAGTCGGTTACATAAGAGGAAATCTTCATAGTCGGTCGCCTAGCTTGCCTTCCACGCCAAGTCAAGTCCAATCCGGACACGGGTATAGTCTTCGGCCTTCATGTCTTCACAGCCCGTCAGTCCGGCCCAACGAATAACAGGCCGGACGCCCGAGGACCCCTTAGTCCAGGACTCCCTTAGTCCAGGACTCCCTTAGTAGCCCCTGAACCTGGCTTCAATGACGAGGAGTCCGGCGTGCAGATTGTCTTCGGCATTGCAAGGCGGGTTCCCCTTCTTCCGAACTCCAGGATAGTCTTCGGATGCGATGATTGTATCCGGACCTGTAACGCATTCCACACACAACCGCAGAGAGAATATAATATTTGCACGAGTCTAATCCGCTGACAGTTTTTTATAACATGACGCCACGTCTGTCCGGTTATAATCTCGAACCGTTTTTCATCTGCCACCCCACGTTTCGAGACGCGGTTGCTATTTGGCACATCCTGTCGAAGCAGAGATCGTGTCCGCTTATTGCGGGATCCTCATCAATGCGGGCGTGGGTAACCCAACCGCGCCATTTGCACAGCCATTCGGAACAGGCGAGTTTAAGGAGAGTGGGAAGGCGCTTGACATTCGCGGCCTCTATAAAGGGGGTAAGGATTCCCTTCTTTCACCCACGCCCTTTCTCTTCCTCAGCCCTTCCGTCCTTCAGCTCCAGCGCCCAAGCTTTAGCTTTTCCCTCGTTCGAGAAAGTACTTCGAAGATGTCCGGATCCGGAGCTGGAGGTAAGTGGAAATATGCCCTAGAGGCAATAATAAAGTGGTTATTATTATATTTCCTTGTTCATGATAATTGTCTATTGTTCATGCTATAATTGTGTTATCCGGAAATCGTAATACATGTGTGAATACATAGACCATAACATGTCCCTAGTGAGCCTCTAGTTGACTAGCTCGTTGATCAATAGATGGTTACGGTTTCCTGACCATGGACATTGGATGTCGTTGATAACGGGATCACATCATTAGGAGATGGACAAGACCCAATACTGAGCATAGCACAAGATCGTGTAGTTCGTCTGCTAAAGCTTTTCTAATGTCAAGTATCATTTCCTTAGACCATGAGATTGTGCAACTCCCGGATACCGTAGGAATGCTTTGGGTGTGCCAAACATCACAACGTAATTGGGTGACTATAAAGGTACACTATAGGTATCTCCGAAAGTGTCTGTTGGGTTGGCACGAATCGAGACTGGGATTTGTCACTCCATATGACGGAGTGGTATCTCTGGGCCCACTCGGTAATGCATCATCATAATGAGCTCAATGTGACTAAGTAGTTAGTCGCGGGATCATGCATTACGAAATGCGTAAAGTGACTTGCCAGTAACGAGATTGAACGAGGTATTGGGATACCGACGATCGAATCTCGGGCAAGTAACGTACCTATTGACAAAGGGAATTGTATATACATGATTGATTGAATCCCCGACATCGTGGTTCATCCGATGAGATCATCGTGGAACATGTGGGAGCCAACATGGGTATCCAGACCCCGCTGTTGGTTATTGGCCAGAGAGCTGTCTCGTTCATGTCTGCATGATTCCCGAACCCGTAGGGTCTACACACTTAAGGTTCGGTGACGCTAGAGTTGTTATGGGAATTAGTGTGAAGTTACCGAATGTAGTTCGGAGTCTCGGATGAGATCCCGGATGTCACGAGGAGTTCCGGAATGGTCCGGAGGTAAAGATTTATATATGGGAAGTCCTATTTTGGCCACCGGAAAATGTTCGGGATTTTTCGGTATTGTACCGGGAAGGTTCTAGAAGGTTCCGGAGTGGGGCCCACCTGCATGGGGGGACCCACATGAACGTGGGTACTGGGGCCTGGTCAAGGCGCACCAAGATCCCCCCTTAGAAGGAATAAGATCATATCCCGAAGGGATAAGATCAAGATCCCTAAGAAAGGGGGATAACAATCGGTGGGGAAGGGAAATGATGGGATTTCTTTCCCCCACCTTTGCCAACGCCCCAATAGACTTGGAGGGCAAGAAACCAGCCCCCTCCACCCCTATATATAGTGGGGAGGCGCATGGGAGCCACACCCCTTCCCCTGGCGAAGCCCTCTCCCTCCCCAACACCTCCTCCTCCTCCGTAGTGCTTGGCGAAGCCCTGCCGGAGAACTGCAAGCTCCACCACCACGCCGTCGTACTGCCGGAGCTCTCCCTCAACTTCTCCTCTCTCCTTGCTGGATCAAGAAGGAGGAGACGTCCCCGGGCTGTACGTGTGTTGAACGCGGAGGCGCCGTTGTTCGGCGCTTAGATCGAAATCAACCGCGATCTGAATCGCTGCGAGTACGACTCCTTCATCTGCATTCTTGTAACGCTTCCACATCGCGATCTTCAAGGGTATGCAGATGCACTCCCCTCTCTCTCATTGCTAGTCTCTCCATAGATTGATCTTGGTGATGCGTAGAAATTTTTTAATTTTTGCAACGGTCCCCAACAATGGCATCATGAGCTAGGTCTATGCGTAGTTTTTATGCACGAGTAGAACACAAGTTGTTGTGGGCGTCGATTTTTTCAATTTACTTGCCGTTACTAGTATTATCTTGATTCGGCGGCATCGTGGGACGAAGCGGCCCGGACCGACCTTACACGTACGCTTACATGAGACAGGTTCCACCGACTGACATGCACTAGTTGCATAAGGTGGCTAGCGGGTATGTGTCTCTCCCACTTTAGTCGGATCGGATTCAATGAAAAGGGTCCTTATGAAGGGTAAATAGAAATTGGCATATCACGTTGTGGTTTTGGCGTAGGTAAGAAACGTTCTTGCTAGAAACCTATAGCAGCCACGTAAAAACTTGCAACAACAATTAGAGGACGTCTAACTTGTTCTTGCAGCATATGCTGTGTGATGTGATATGGCCAAAAGGATGTGATGAATGATATATGTGATGTATGAGATTGATCATGTTCTTGTAATAGGAATCATGACTTGCATGTCGATGAGTATGACAACCGGCAGGAGCCATAGGAGTTGTCTTAATTTATTGTATGACCTGCGTGTCAATGAAAACGCCATGTAATTACTTTACTTTATTGCTAACCGTTAGCCATAGTAGTAGAAGTAACAGTTGGCGAGACAACTTCATGGAGACACGATGATGGAGATCATGGTGTCATGCCGGTGACGATGATGATCATGACGCCCCGAAGATGGAGATCAAAAGGAGCAAAATGATATTGGCCATATCATGTCACTATTTGATTGCATGTGATGGTTATCATGTTTTTACATCTTATTTGCTTAGAACGATGGTAGCATAAATAAGATGATCCCTCGTTAAAATTTCAAGAAAGTGTTCCCCCTAACTGTGCACCGTTGCGAAGGTTCGTTGTTTCGAAGCACCACGTTATGATCGGGTGTGATAGATTCTAACATTCGAATACAACAGGTGTAAGCCAGATTTACAGATGCAAAACACTTAGGTTGACTTGACGAGCCTAGCATGTACATACATGGCCTCGGAACACGAGAGACCGAAAGGTCTAACATGAGTCGTATAGTAGATACGATCAACATGGAGATGTTCACCGTTGATGACTAGTCCGTCTCATGTGATGATCGGACACGACCTGGTCGATTCGGATCATGTATCACTTAGATGACTAGAGGGATGTCTATCTGAGTGGGAGTTCATTAAATAATTTGATTAGATGAACTTGATTATCATGAACTTAGTCTAAAATTGTCTTTACAAATCTATCTTGTAGATCCAATGGCCCACGCTAATGTTGCCCTCAACTTCAACGCGTTCCTAGAGAAAACCAAGCTGAAAGACGATGGTAGCAACTACATGGACTGGGTCCGTAACCTGAGGATTATCCTCATAGCTGCCAAGAAAGCATATGTCCTTGAAGCACCGCTAGGTGACGCACCTATTTTCCCAGCAACTCAAGACGTTATGAACCCCTGGCAGTCGCGTAGTGATAATTACTCCCTGGTTCAGTGCGGCATGCTTTACAGCTTAGAACCAGGGCTCCAAAAGCGTTCTGAGCAACACAGAGCATATGAGATGTTCCAAGAGCTGAAAATGGTTTTCCAAGCTCATGCCCGAGTCGAGAGATATGAAGTGTCCGACAAGTTCTACAGTTGTAAGATGGAGGAAAATAGTTCTGTCAGCGAGCACATACTCAAAATGTCTGGGTTGCACAACCGCTTGTCTCAACTAGGAGTTAATCTCCCGGATGATGCGGTCGTTGACAGAATCCTTCAGTCTCTTCCACCTAGCTACAAGAGCTTTGTGATGAAATTCAATATGCAGGGGATGGAGAAACCATTCCTGAGGTATATTCAATGCTGAAGTCAGCGGAGGTGGAGATCAAAAAGGAACATCAAGTGTTGATGGTCAGTAAAACCACTAGTTTCAAGAAAGGCAAGGGTAAGAAGAACTTCAAAAAGGACGGCAAGGGAGTTGCCGCGCCCGGTAAGCCAGTTGCCGGGAAGAAGCCAAAGAATGGACCCAAGCCCGAGACTCAGTGCTTTTATTGCAAGGGAAACGGTCACTGGAAGCAGAACTGCCCCAAGTACTTAGCGGATAAGAAGGCCGGCAATACCAAAGGTATATATGATATACATGTTATTGATGTGTACCTTACCAGCACTCGTAGTAGCTCCTTGGTATTTGATACCGGTGCGGTTGCTCATATTTGTAACTCAAAACAGGAGCTACGGAATAAGTGGAGACTAGCGAAGGACGAGGTGACGATGCGCGTCGGGAATGGTTCCAAGGTCGATGTGATCGCCGTCGGCACGCTACCTCTACATCTACCTTCGGGATTAGTTTTAAACATCAATAATTGTTATTTAGTACCAGCTTTGAGCATGAACATTGTATCTGGATCTCGTTTAATGTGAGATGGCTACTCATTTAAATCCGAGAATAATGGTTGTTTTATTTATATGAGAGATATGTTTCATGGTCATGCCCCGCTTGTCAATGGTTTATTCTTATTGAATCTCGAACGTGATGTTACACATATTCATAGTGTGAAAGCCAAAAGATGAAAGGTTGATAATGATAGTCCCACATACTTGTGGCACTGCCGCCTTGGTCACATTGGTGTCAAACGCATGAAGAAACTCCATGCAGATGGACTTTTAGAGTCTCTTGATTATGAATCATTTGACACGTGCGAACCATGCCTCATGGGCAAAATGACAAAGACTCCGTTCTCCGGAACAATGGAGCGAGCAACCAACTTATTGGAAATCATACATACTGATGTGTGTGGTCCAATGAGCGTTGAGGCTCGCGGTGGTTATCGTTATGTTCTCACCCTCACTGATGACTTAAGTAGATATGGGTATGTCTACTTAATGAAACACAAGTCTGAGACCTTTGAAAAGTTCAAGAAATTTCAGAGTGAGGTTGAGAATCAACGTGACAGGAAAATAAAGTTCTTACGATCAGATCGTGGAGGGGAATATTTGAGTCACGAATTTGGCACACACTTAAGGAAATGTGGAATTGTTTCACAACTCACGCCGCCTGGAACACCTCAGTGTAATGGTGTGTCTGAACGTCGTAATCACACTCTATTGGATATGGTGCGATCATGATGTCTCTTACCGATCTACCGCTATCATTTTGGGGTTATGCTTTAGAGACTGTCGCATTCACTTTAAATAGGGCTCCGTCGAAATCCGTTGAGACGACACCGTATGAATTATGGTTTGGAAAGAAACCTAAGCTGTCGTTTCTGAAAGTTTTGGGATGTGATGCTTATGTCAAGAAACTTCAACCTGAAAAGCTCGAATCCAAATCGAAAAAGTGCGTCTTCATAGGATACCCTAAGGAAACTATTGGGTATACCTTCTACCTCAGATCCGAAGGCATGATCTTTGTTGCCAAGAATGGGTCCTTTCTAGAGAAAGAGTTTCTCTTGAAAGAAGTAAGTGGGAGGAAAGTACTTGATGAGATGACCCCTCTCGAACCAGAGAGTAGTGCAGCGCAAGAAAATGTTTCTGTGGTGCCTGCACCGACTAGAGAGGAAGTTAATGATGACGATCATGATCAAGTTACCACTGAACTTCATAGGTCGACAAGGACACGTTCCGCACCAGAGTGGTACGACAACCTTGTCCTGGAAATCATGTTGTTAGACAACGGTGAACCTTCGAACTATGAAGAAGAAATGGCGGGCCCGAATTCCAACAAATGGCTTGAAGCCATGAAATCTGAGATAGGATCCATGTATGAAAACGAAGTATGGACTTTGACAGACTTGCCCGTTGATCGGCAAGCCATAGAGAATAAATGGATCTTTAAGAAGAAGACTGACGCGGATGGTAATGTGACCATCTATAAGGCTCGGCTTGTCGCTAAGGTTTATCGACAAGTTCAAGGGGTTGACTATGATGAGACCTTCTCACCCGTAGCAAAGCTGAAGTCCGTCCGGATCATGTTAGCGATTGCCGCATTCTATGATTATGAGATATGGCAAATGGACGTCAAAACGGCATTCCTTAATGGTTTCCTTAAGGAAGAATTGTATATGATGCAGCCGGAAGGTTTTGTCGATCCTAGGAATGCTGACAAGGTGTGCAAGCATCTCGGAGTTGGAACATTCGCTTTGATGAGATGATCAAAGCGTTTGGGTTTACACAGACTTATGGAGAAGCTTGTGTTTACAAGAAAGTGAGTGGGAGCTCTGTAGCATTTCTCATATTATATGTGGATGACATACTATTGATGGGAAATAATATAGAATTCTTGGAAAGCATAAAGGCCTACTTGAATAAGTGTTTTTCAATGAAGGACCTTGGAGAAGCTGCTTACATATTAGGCATCAAGATCTATAGAGATAGATCGAGACGCCTCATTGGTCTTTCGCAAAGCACATACCTTGACAAGATATTGAAGAAGTTTAATATGGATCAGTCCAAGAAGGGGTTCTTGCCTGTATTACAAGGTGTGAGATTGAGCACGGCTCAATGCCCAACCTCGGCAGAAGATAGAGAAACGATGAGCGGCATCCCCTATGCCTCAGCCATAGGGTCTATTATGTATGCCATGCTGTGTACCAGACCTGATGTGAACCTCCCCGTAAGTTTGGTAGGGAGGTACCAAAGTAATCCCAGCAAGGAACACTGGACAACAGTCAAGAACATCCTGAAGTACCTGAAAAGGACTAAGGATATGTTTCTCGTTTATGGAGGTGACGAAGAGCTCGTCGTAAAGGGTTACGTCGATGCTAGCTTCGACACAGATCTGGATGACTCCAAGTCACAAACCGGATACGTGTATATTTTGAATGGTGGGGCAGTCAGATGGTGCAGTTGCAAGCAAAGCGTCGTGGCGGGATCTACATGTGAAGCGGAGCACATAGCAGCCTCGGAGGCAGCACAGGAAGCAGTATGGATGAAGGAGTTCATCACCGACCTAGGAGTTATTCCCAACGCGTCGGGCCCAATGACTCTCTTCTGTGACAACACTGGAGCTATTGCCCTTGCCAAGGAGCCCAGGTTTCACAAGAAGACCAGGCATATCAAGCGTCACTTCAACTCCATTCGTGAACATGTTCAAGATGGAGACATAGATATTTGTAAAGTGCATACAGATCTGAATGTCGCAGATCCGTTGAATAAACCTCTTCCACGAGCAAAACATGATCAACACCAGAACTCTATGGGTGTTCGATTCATCACAATGTAACTAAATTATTGACTCTAGTGCAAGTGGGAGACTGTTGGAAATATGCCCTAGAGGCAATGATAAAGTGGTTATTATTATATTTCCTTGTTCATGATAATTGTCTATTGTTCATGCTATAATTGTGTTATCCGGAAATCGTAATACATGTGTGAATACATAGACCATAACATGTCCCTAGTGAGCCTCTAGTTGACTAGCTCATTGATCAATAGATGGTTACAGTTTCCTGACCATGGACATTGGATGTCGTTGATAACGGGATCACATCATTAGGATAATGATGTGATGGACAAGACCCAATCCTGAGCATAGCACAAGATCGTGTAGTTCGTCTGCTAAAGCTTTTCTAATGTCAAGTATCATTTCCTTAGACCATGAGATTGTGCAACTCTCGGATACCGTAGGAATGCTTTGGGTGTGCCAAACGTCACAACATAACTGGGTGGCTATAAAGGTACACTACAGGTATCTCCGAAAGTGTCTGTTGGGTTGGCACGAATCGAGACTGGGATTTGTCACTCCATATGACGGAGAGGTATCTCTGGGCCCACTCGGTAATGCATCATCATAATGAGCTCAATGTGACTAAGTAGTTAGTCGCGGGATCATGCATTACGAAACGAGTAAAGTGACTTGCCGGTAACGAGATTGAACGAGGTATTGGGAACCGATGATCGAATCTCGGGCAAGTAACGTACCGATTGACAAAGGGAATTGTATATACAGGATTGATTGAATCCCCGACATCGTGGTTCATCCGATGAGATCATCGTGGAACATGTGGGAGCCAACATGGGTATCCAGATCCCGCTGTTGGTTATTGGCCAGAGAGCTGTCTCGGTCATGTCTGCATGATTCCCGAACCCGTAGGGTCTACACACTTAAGGTTCGGTGACGCTAGAGTTGTTATGGGAATTAGTGTGCAGTTACCGAATGTTGTTCGGAGTCCCGGATGAGATCCTGGACGTCACGAGGAGTTCCAGAATGGTCCGGAGGTAAAGATTTATATATGGGAAGTCCTATTTTGGCCACCGGAAAATGTTCGGGATTTTTCGGTATTGTACCGCGAAGGTTCTAGAAGGTTCCGGAGTGGGGCCCACCTCCATGGGGGGACCCACATGAACGTGGGTAGTGGGGGCCTGGTCAAGGCACACCAAGATCCCCCCTTAGAAGGAATAAGATCATATCCCGAAGGGATAAGATCAAGATACCTAAAAAAGGGGGATAACAATTGGTGGGGAAGGGAAATGATGGGATTTCTTTCCCCCACCTTTGCCCACGCCCCAATGGACTTGGAGGGCAAGAAACCAGCCCCCTCCACCCCTATATATAGCGGGGAGGCGCATGGGAGCCACACCCCTTCCCCTGGCGCAGCCCTCTCCCTCCCCAACACCTCCTCCTCCGTAGAAGTGCTTCGCGAAGCCCTGCCGTAGAACTGCAAGCTCCACCACCACGCCGTCGTACTGCCGGAGCTCTCCCTCCACTTCTCCTCTCCCCTTGCTGGATCAAGAAGGAGGAGACGTCCCCGGGTTGTACGTGTGTTGAACGCGGAGGCGCCGTTGTTCGGCGCTTAGATCGGAATCAACCGCGACCTGAATCGTTGCGAGTATGACTCCTTCATCCGCGTTCTTGTAACGCTTCCGCATCGCGATCTTCAAGGGTATGAAGATGCACTCCCCTCTCTCTCGTTGCTAGTCTCTCCATAGATTTATCTTGGTGATGCGTAGAAATTTTTTAATTTCTGCAACGATCCCCAACACCCTATTCACCCATTCGTCCGCGGGTTGATGTTTTACTCTAGGCTGGATTTTCATGACCTAGCCCCCAACTTCATCCTCAACATTTCGGCGTTTATCGTCGTTTGTGAGGCTTTTCTCTGCATCCCGCCTCACTTCGGCCAGTGGCTGAAGACCTTCAATGTGAGGCCGAAAGTAGAGCGCGGTCAACAAGCAGAGTGCGGAGGCGCTATGTTGGGCAAGATGCCCAACGTCACCTGGCACGAAGGTTCGTTTGCGGAGACGGTGAAGGGGTGGCAATCGGGGTGGTTCTACATCACCGAGCCGTGCGACGCTGACTGGTTGGCGGCCCCCGAATTCCGATCCGGAATCCCGATGCGACTCACCTCCTAGCAAGAGAGGGGCCTAACCTGGGGTCCCTCGGACGAGCTGACTGGGCTCCAGACATGCATCCAGAACATGATAGAAAGGAAAATCAAGCTCGTCAACGTGGTCCAGGTCATGCTTGTTCGTCGGGTCCTTCCGTGCCAACGCCGAACTTGTAATTTGTGGGAGTTCAAGCCGGCCAAGCACCAGACGGTACTGGAGCTCTTCGGAACGACGCACGAAGAAATCTGGAAGGTGCTCTTCAAGGCCGGCGAGACGCCACCGCCTACGACCGAAGACCGCGGGCTTAGCTTAAAGCGCCAGCCCAACCCGATCAGTTCCTTTAATGTTTTCAAGGAGTATCCCCTACTAGCATACTTTGAGAGGAAATTTAAGCTTCCTTCCCCTATTTTCAGGACTGGATTAAGTTGGCCGAGGAGATTAACTGTCCGGCTCCGCTGCCCGCGGACCAAGAATTTCCATTATTGGAGAAGATGATGTTCCCTGCACCTTACGAGGTGCCAGAGAAGACGGCTAAGAAGGCGGCCCAAGGGGCCAAGAAGGGCCTTCGCCGGAGAAGCACTCCGGACGAGACGTCCGGAAGCGAGACTTTCTCTTTGTCCGCTGACGATGGCGATGAAGAGGAAGAAGAAAACGACTCCCCACCTGAAGCAGGGAGGAAGAAGAGAGTGGCCCCCACAAGCCCGGAGGAGAAAGCGCCTAAGAGGGTTAAAGGCTCCCTCGCGGATCACTCCGTGTGGGATGTTGACAGCAGTCCGGAACGACCTCGCCGGACCAAGCCTCGGGCCGCTTCGTATGTCTGGCTTT
Organism: Triticum aestivum; assembly: GCF_018294505.1. Lineage (NCBI taxonomy): Eukaryota > Viridiplantae > Streptophyta > Magnoliopsida > Poales > Poaceae > Triticum > Triticum aestivum. The sequence continues at coordinate 27,431,771 of NC_057811.1, read as the reverse complement.
TCCGGTTTGTAATATTGACATATTGTAAACTTTGTCCTTGCAGTCCGGCGCGCGATGGCTCTCCGCGATCCTCGACAGAGGATTCGCTGGACACGGAGGAGATGGCTAGCATGTCTCCGCCACATGCTCATTCCATCTCACCCAAGGGTGATGACGAGGCGGTGTCCAAAAAGACTTTCCCAGGCTGGGGGAGGTTCCGGAGATCATCGTGGTGACGCCCCAGGATGACTCCTCGGACGCCGGACACATGGGGGAAAAATCCCCCATGGGGACTGGTGATGGGGCCCAAGTTCCCTTCGGCCTCAGCTGGATACATTCCGGAAATCTATACGGCTCCGGGGTCCAGCGAACGGCATTCCCCACCAGGAGGGGGTGTGCTTGTTCCACCGGTGACCTCTGTCCAACCAGAGGCACCGTATAATCTGCTGGAGGCGCTACAAGGCGCCTCTATCGTGGATGAACATCGTGTCCTTATGGACACGGTAATAGAGAAGGTTCAGTCTGTTAAAAGCGGACTGATCGAAGCCTGCACTAGCCTTCTAACGGGCTTTGAGGTAAGTAATGTGATTATAGGAAAAATATCACAGTATAGACAGTAGCCCCTGATAATCTGTTTGGTGTTCGGGGAGAAAAGCCGAACAAAGGATCAAAAAATCGTAGGAGTCTAACATGAGTTGTCTATGTGAATAAGCAGGTATCGCTGCAGGCTGCCACTGCTCATGCTGCGGAGGTCTCCGGACTGAAGCAAAAATTGGAGCAGGCCGAGGAGGAGCTCGGCAGCGTGAAGAAGCAGTTGGAGGATAGCGAAGGTATGCAGTAACCTGTGGGTACATTTCGAAAAGAAATGAATAGTCCGACTGGGCTAAAGTGTCATAAACTTTATTAGGGGCCACGGCCGAGGTGGCAACCCTGAAGAAGGTGCTAACCGAGGCCAAGGACAAAGTGGCCAAAGAGCACGTCTCGCGCGAGAAGCACGAGGCCCGGGTTGGCGAGGCGCAGTAACAGCTCTAGGGCACGATAGAGAGATTTGAGGCCTTGGAGCGCGATTGTAAGGCGCAAGAGTCCGAATTGGTGAAGGCTCGCCAGAGCGCTCAGGATGCGTGAGCCGAAGCCCAGAGCGCCCTCCAGGAAATCGAGATGGCCAAGAAGATTACGGCGGGTAAGTTCTTCACCATGCAGAGCAAGCATGTAGAAGCAACGCCCCTTGTACTTATCCTGAATTTTGGTTTTCCAGGGGCATTTACAGATCCGCCTCACAGTGTGTCGGATGCGGCCGAGCACTATAGAGCCGAGGAAGGGATGTCTACAGAGAAGCTGTTCTGGTCCCAATATCTGGGATCCGAACATCCGGTGCCCTTCAGCGACCAGCTAAAGCAGTTGGTCGAGCTGCACAGGTTGGCAGAGTTAGCCATGAAGGACTTTATAGTCCGGCTGTGGCCTGCCGATCCTATACCTAGCAGCTACTTCGGACTTGTGCAGCGGCTTGTGAGTGCCTGTCCGCGGCTCGAAGCCGTGAAGTGGTCGGTCTGTATTGAAGGTGCGCGTATGGCCTTTGCCCGCGTCAAGACACATTGGGCGAAGCTGGATGCCAAGAAGCTGATGACCGAGGGGCCGCCGGAGGGCAAGGAGCATCCTCGACCCGAGCATTATTTTGATGGTGTCCTGGAGGGGTCCCGCCTTGTGGCGGAGCAATGTTCGAAGGATATTATATTCCCATAAGAACATGTGTATTATCTTGCCCTGTGATATGGAACAAAGATGTTATGCAGTGTAATGTTTATGATTTAAATTTTACCTCCTGTGGGGGCCATTTATTAAATCTGAGGGATGACCACTCGTCGGCTTCTGCCCCCACGTAGATAGTACGGGGGTGTTCAGGATAAATCTAAACACTCTTTACTCCATATTCTGGTCCTTAAAGGAGGTGTTTAGCGCAACGAACAAGGCAATCAGACTATGCGGCTTACCGCCCTCACTTAGCCATAGGAGTTTGACAATTGATAAAGTTGGCGAAGCCCCTGGTATTCGGAAGGCCGAATTAGGGGTGCTATACACGCCAAATCGGAGAAACCGATTCTTCGCAAGAAGCGGAAAAAATCTCTAACGATTTGGAACCTCTCGAACAGCAGACCGGCTCTCGCCGCACCATGACAGTAATTTTTCGGCTTTCTCTACTAAGGTGCTTGTCCGGAAGAACCGGGACACAATCACAGTAGTTCTCCCTTTACTACCCTAGCCGATATAGCGGAACGTAAGGTAGTAAGCACAGGAGCCGGGCAACCCAACTATTGACCAACGACATGATTCGGAGCCGATGCATATAATGCTATAAGTTCGGGGTGCCGAACTATACTGTAAAAGTGTACGGACTTTTATTGCCGTGATGCGGGGTGTAATTAAGCCCCTGGCGTACTAGTACGTACCATGGTGTACGTGTGCAATGAGTAATAGATACTGAGGTGAGGAAACGGAAAAATGAAGTAATGGGCTGACGCCACCATTTATTCACCGTTGTGATGTAATCAGTACGTCAAGGCGTACTTTGTACAAGTAATGCGATAAGCAAGTAAGGCTATTGAAAAATGCCATAACCAAGGGCGAGCTGCATGCGGGTATGTAAAACAAGTATGGTAATCGTTTATTAGAAACCACCTGGGGGTTCCCTTGTACGCCAGAGCTCCTTTCCTCCTTGGTGTGTTCTGCAAACAGGTCGTCCGTATAGCCCTTGAAAAGAGAAGAAGACATGTACAAAGAAAAAGCAGAAGCGTGCGAATCCCAGGGTCTATCAAGCCGTACTGTGGATTGCGAGCGAGTTGTGCCTCCGCCAGTACCCATGAGTGCGTAGCTTATATGCGCACGGTACTAATACCATTGCCTCGTCTGGGCTGGGACGGAGGCCGAATTTGCTAGTTTGGCCCGTGACGAGCCGAGCTGTCCTGCTGCAATGTAGTTCGGACCCTCTTAATGATGTCCACGGGCTCGGCAACCGGATTATGGTGTTGCTTGAGAAGTCCACTCTGTACTTCTGCTGATAGGGCGGCGGTGCACTCCTCTGTACGGAGGGAGCGTTCCGTGTTTCCATTTACTGTAATGACGCCACGTGGACCGGGCCTGAGCTTGAGATAAGCATAATGCGGCACCGCGTTGAATCTAGCGAATGCGGTTCATCCGAGCAGCGCGTGATAGCCGCTGCGAAATGGGACGATATCGAAGGTTAGTTCTTCACTTCGGAAGTTATCCGGGGAACCGAATACTACCTCCAGCGTAATTGAGCCCGTACAATGGGCCTCTACGCCTGGTATGACTCCTTTAAAGGTAGTCTTCGTGGGCTTGACTCATGAGGGGTCAATGCTCATTTTACGTACTGTATCCTGATAGAGCAGGTTGAGGCTGCTACCGCCGTCCATTAGGACTCGAGTCAGGTGTAACCCGTCGATGATTGGGTCGAGGACCAGTGCGGCTGAACCGCCATGCCGGATGCTAATTGGATGGTCTCGGTGGTCGAATGTGATCGGGAATGATGACCACAGATTAAATTTCGGGGCGACGGGCTCTACCGCATAGACGTCCCTGAGTGCGCGCTTGCGCTCCCTTTTGGGAATATGTGTAGCGTATATCATGTTCACCGTTTTGACTTGAGGCGGAAATTTCTTTTGCCCCCCGTTGTTCGGCTGCCGGGGCTCTTCGTCATCGTCCTCGCTCTGTGATTCCCCTTCTTTGTTTCTGCTATTTACCCTGCTGGCTTGTTTAAAGACCCGGCAGTCTCTGTTAGTATGGTTGGCCGGTTTGTCTGGGGTGCCGTGTATTTGGCAAGGACGATCGAGTATGCGGTCCAAGCTGGATGGTTTTCCGCTGCTCCTTTTATAGGGCTTCTTTCGCTGGCCGGAGTTTGAGCCACTGAATCCGGCATGAACTGTTGTGTTGTCGGTGTTATCACCATTGCTTCGGCGTTTGTTTCTGTTGCGCCGGAGCTTGCCGGTGCTGTTTTTGGCCTCGGAGGGGCTTGTTTCATTGGCCGTGCTTGTACTGCGAGCCAGCCAACTATCTTCTCCCGTGCAAAAGCGGGTCATAAGTGCCGTGAGGGCTGCCATGGACCTCGGTTTTTCTTGGCCGAGGTGGCGGGCGAGCCATTCGTCCCGGATGCTATGCTTAAAGGCCGCTAGGGCTTCGGCATCCGGACAGTCGACGATCTGGTTCTTTTTGGTTAGGAACCTAGTCCAGAATTTTCTGGCTGATTCTCCGGGTTGTTGAACTATGTGGCTTAGGTCATCGGCGTTTGGTGGCCGGACATAAGTTCCTTGGAAGTTATCAAGGAAAGCCTATTCCAAGTCCTCCCAACTGCCGATGGAGTTTTTAGGCAGGCTGTTAAGACAGTGCCGAGCTGGCCCTTTGAGCTTTAGCGGGAGGTATTTAGTGGCGTGGAGATCGACTCCTCGAGCCATATGGATATGGAGAATAAAGTACTCGATCCATACTGCGGGATCGGTTGTGCCGTCATATGATTCGATATTGACGGGCTTGAACCCCTCGGGGAATTCATGATCCAGTACTTCATCTGTGAAGCAGAGAGGGTGTGCGGCACCTCTGTACCGGGCCGCATCGCGGTGTAGCTCTGATGGAGTCCGTCTGTGGCATTCGGCCTGGGCGTGGTTAGATTTATCACGTCTGAATAGGTAGCCGTCTTCGTGCCTCGAGGCACGTCCTCGCGATCCGTAGATCGATCTTGTGTGTCCTGCTCTACTTTCCAGGGTCCGCCGAAGGTCGTACGTGTGACCTCGAACTCTTTCGTCTTTATTTTTGTGGGGTGGTGGGGCAGGCTGCTGTTCGGCCTGGATTGCCGCTTTATCCCGACTGCGGGGTGGCCGGTCGGCCGCCCTGTCTCGACCACGCGGTGGTCGATCCGCATTACGCGAGGGAGATATGTGTTCCGGTGCCTCCTCATTGAATTGAGGTAGCAGTCTGCGTTTCGGGTAGCTCTTGGCTGGGCGCTTGAGGCCGTATTCTTCGGCTGTCAGGACGTCGGTCCATCTGTCGACGAGCAGGTCTTGTTCAGCTTGAAGCTGCTGCTGTTTCTTTTTCAGGCTCCTTGCAGTGGCTATGAGCTGAAGCTTAAAACGCTCCTGCTCCATAGGGTCCTCCGGCACGATGAAGTCTTCGTTGCCGAGGCTTATCTCCTCTTCGGAGGGTGGATGGTAAGTATCGTCCTCCGAGTTATCTTCTATGTCCTGTTCATCAGGGTTGTCTTGCGTGTTGTCATGTTCCTCTTGTTCGGATGCAGCGCCGACATGGTCTTCATTGTTTTCGGCGTCGCCCGGAGTACTATTTTCTCCGGTGCCAGTGTTGCCATCCTTTGAGCGACGAGGCTTAGAACGGCGTTTGGGGCGCCGACGCTTGGACTGCGTCTCAGAGGGTTTGTTCTTATCCGGCTCTTCTTTGTCGTCGCCAGATCCTTTGGTTGTATGAACCATGTACACGTCGTACGAAGAGGTGGCCGTCCAACGTCCAGTGAATGGCGGGTCTTGGCCTTGCTCATTGTCGGCATCCTCGTCCATACCGGTGATGTCTTCGGAGCCATAGTCAAGCACGTCGGTTAAGTCGTCGACGGTGGCCATGAAGTGGGTGGCTGGTGGGAAGCAAAATTCCTCGTCTCCGCCTCTAGCTCGAACCGAACATAGTTCGGCTTTGGGTCTTCCTCCAAGGATGAGTTCTTCAAAGAATTTAGTACGTCACCCAAAGGCGAATGTTGGAAGATGTCTGCGGTGCTAAATTTGAAGATGATAACCAATCCAGCTCGGTGTCCGCAGGCGCACTTGGTCCAGAACGTGTAGCTGGAGACGAGTCCGGAGTTCCATCGACGCAAGCATTGCAGGATGTCGAGTCCGTGTGCGACTCTAACGCCGCGGACTTTATGGCCTCGGAGGGGATGATCAGCTTCGGTAATGAGGCTGTTGCAGCAACAGGATCCATCTCCTGGGTGTGCTCCGATGACAGATTTAAGTCGTGTTCATCGGAGAGAAGGAGAGCGATCGCCGCGGTCTCAAATCCATCGAAGATCAAGTCTCCACCGATATCCGCGACATAGTTCAAGCTTCCAAATCTGACCTGATGGCCAGGGGCGTAGCTATCGACCTGCTCCAGATGGCCAAGTGAGTTGGCCCGCAGTACGAAGCCGGCGAACACAAATATTTGTCCGGGGAAAAAGGTTTCTCCCTGAACGACGCCATTACCGACGATTGAAGGGGGCATCGAGCCTTATGTCGACGGCACAATGGAACTCTCAATGAAAGCACCAATGTCGGTGTCAAAACCAGCGGATCTCGGGTAGAGGGTCCCGAACTGTGCGTCTAGGATCGATGGTAACAGGAGACGGGGGACACGATGTTTACCCAGGTTCGGGCCCTCTCTATGGAGGTAATACCCTACTTCCTGCTTGATTGATCTTGATGAATATGAGTGTTACAAGAGTTGATCTACCACGAGATCGTAATGGCTAAACCCTAGAAGTCTAGCCTATGTGAATATGGTCATGAATGTGTCTGTCGTGGAATTGTCACGGCAGATGTCCTCGAGCTAGGACTTAGTCGTGGAGCCATCGCAGCTAGGAAGCTTGAAGGGGTTATGTGGGACAAGGAACACGAGGATTTATACTGGTTCGGCCCCTTACGGTGAAGGTGAAAGCCTACGTCCAGTTTGAGGTGTTATTGATTAGGGTTACGATCGCCAGGGAGCTAAACAGCTATGCCCGGCTCTCGATGAGATTGTTGTCGCCCTTAAACCGCTGCCGGGTCCTCCCTTTATGTAGGGAGGCTGACGCCCAGCAGCCCTTAGAGTCCCGGCCGGCTCATAAGAGTGTCTGGCTCGGACTCTAAACAATACTTGCCTTACACTACAAGTCTACTATAACAATGATTGTAACTACAGGCTTTAAGCCATATCCGGGTCTCAGCCCATCTCTGGCCCATCATCTTGAAACTTGGCTCCGGGCTTCTGGCAATGATCATCCGAAGAGTAACCCGGCCCCTCCTGGCGGGTGACTCTAAGGTCTATATCCTCAACATTAGGCCCCAGATTGACTTGAGCCGGCTCAGGTCAATCTTCAACTCTGCCGACAGAGAAAAATCTCCGGCTCACCATTCATGTGAAGACCATAACCCGGAGTGACGTCATCCTCTGGACTCCGGATAATCCGCCGTGACGTCATCCTCCATTAAGTCCGTTTTTTACTCCGCCAGATCCGCAACGGATCTTTGCTTTTACTGTCCTCCCGAAAATCGAGGCGTCGTAAGGGGGAGATAACCACGCCGTGGTCTCCTTGAATCTCGCGCCCACTTATGACCCTGCCTTATAAATAGGCCGGCCCAACACTTCTCTTCTCACGCTCTCCTTCTTCCTCCTCGCACCGTCGCTTCTCTGCCTAAGCTCCGCCGCCGTCGCGCCCCTGGTCTTCATCAACCCGGCCGCTGCATCACCCTGATTCGGACCAGATTCACGGCAGCGACCTCCGCCCTTTCCAACTCCGGTGAGTCTCCTTTGCCCTGTCAGATAGATCTGCTGTAGGGTTCATCTTGTGTTCTTCGCGTTCATCACCATTGCCGCAAACCTTAGTAGCTCTTGTAGTCACCGTAGTTGGTTGATCTTTAACCTTGCGTAGAACCACTGCGGTAAATGTTTGAGACCCATTTCATCTGCAAGAAACCCTCTTTTTACTGCATAAGGACTGTGTTCAACCTCAAGAACTTCTCCTGCCTCTGTTTTTTAGGTCTAGAAAATTTTCTCTGCTCCGACCATTTTGATCCAAAAAAGTTACGGTAGTATGTGAAACCTGTTTTACCACACTTAGTAAAAACTGCAACCATTGAATCTCGGCGGCTTACATGTCCGGCTTAAAGAAAACACGCGCCGTAGAACTTTCCGGTTTAAGGAGAACCATGCTCTGTAGACTCTTCCGGCTTAACTGTAGTAAACCGTAGATGACCAACTTATTCTGAATGCTCCTACGGCTTAGATAACCCACCATATCTGAATACATATCATTAGTCCCCTTCATAAGCCGCCACCTTAGTTTGGAACAATAGATCCCCGGCTTATAATTGACCCGGATACTTTTCTCTTTATTATAGACCACCAACCTTCACCATGCCTCCCAAGGCTCCCATCACTTGCAACTGGATGAGATCCAACGTCACTGACGAGACCCTGGCCAACTTCGTTAAGTCCGGATATCTGCCCAAGAAGGAAGTGATGTCCTACCGTGCCCCTGATCCGTCAGAAGAAAGACCACAACTGAGGGACGGGGAGGTAGTGATCTTTGCGGACCATATGAGCCGGGGCTTCGCACCGCCCGGCTCAAAATTCTTCCGGGACGTGCTCAACTTCTTTGACCTTCGGCCTCAGGATATAGGACCCAACTCCATATCCAACATCTGCAACTTCCAAGTCTTTTGTGAAGTATATCTTGGAGAAGAGCCGAGTCTGCTGCTCTTCAGAGAGCTGTTTTATTTGAACCGCCAAAATGAGTGTGCCAACGGGCCAAGTCTAGGGTTAGGCGGCATCTCCATCCAGCGACGTAGGTACTGTCTGTTCCCTTACGCAGAGCCGCCGAGCCACCCTAAGGACTGGAATATGACTTGGTTCTACTGCCAAGACACGTCCCCGGCTGACGAGAATCCACTGCCCGGCTTTCGCCCAACACGCCTGGAACCGACTCACCCGTTATCCGACAAACTTACTGCCGCGGAACGCCAGCCTCTGCTTCCAACGATCAACAAGATCAAGGCCCTGCTAGGCAACGGTCTGAACGGAATTGATCTGGTCCGGGTCTGGATCTCATGGCGGGTGATCCCATTGAGCCGCCGCCCCGGCTTAATGTGTGAGTACACCGGGCGAAAGGATGACCCGCAGAGGCACAGTCGCAATGATCTTCCAGAAGACGTTGCTGAAGAAGAGACCAAGGCTCTGTTAAACGAGAGCCTGGCAGACTGTGGAAGGACCGGGCTAGCCCCGTTCTGCAAGATCAATCCAGCCCCAGCGGTAAGCCGCTGACTTTAATCTTTCAACTTCTTTTGCATGTCACCTTGATCTGGACCGTTTTAAGAATTCATTACTGTACTTCTCAGGCTGATGACAAATTCTGGCGGGTCAAGTATGACCATGAGGCGGCCAAGAAGGCCAGGAAGGCGAAGAAAGCCGCCAAGAAAGCCGCCCCTCGCAAAAAGGGAAGCAGACCCACTGCTTCGGAGCTGCTGCAATTAAGCGACAGCTCCGAGTCAGAGGTAACCCTTAAACCTTTAAACTCTTGCCATATTTATTGTTTGCTGCTGTCCGCCTTATCAACATTTTGCTTATTGACAGGATGACACCGGCGCCAGTAACCCGGTGATTGAAGAGGTAACATCACTTTCCTCCGACTCGGAGCCTTTGCCACAGCTGAAAGTCCGAAGAGTAACCCGGAAAGTAAGCTTTTCTCATCCATTAGCTCATCAAGACCCTCAATTTCTTTTGAAGCAGCAGGTTCACGAAAGCCGGCGTCACACCCGGGCCCGCAAGGACACCGACCTCTCCGCCGGGTTACCCGACGCAACAAGGAAGCGTCGTACTGAGGTTTTTTCTCACCTGTACCCTTTTCATCCGTTGGCGGGTGTCATCCGTCAGCCACTCAACTCTTCTGACTCCAATTACCAGGAGACCTCCCCCTCTTCGGGTGACTCCATGCAGTCAAGTCTGCCGGCCTTCAAAACTGCACCCGGGTAATAACAATCTCCTTACATTATCTGTCTGTACTTACTCTTTGTATGCCTAACACTTCTGTCTTTTCAGTGCCCAGGCAAAGCTCACCAAAAGAGCAAAGAAGACCAGGTCAGCCGGAGTGCCAGACTTGCCTGAGCCGGAGACGACGGCTCAAGAGCCGCCAGCTGCCTCCGCCCCCGAAGCCACCATTCCTATGGACACGGCGCCTGAAGCCCCTGCCCCGACCACCAAGACAACGACCGAAGCGTCGGTTAACCCGGAGGCCTCCGGCTCAGCCCCACCAGCTAACGACCCGGACGTGGTAATTACCCGGACGGAGTATGTTGAGCCGGGGAGGCCGACCGTGCTGGCCAAATGCTCCGCGAAGGGGGAGTTGCTGCAACCCCACCGGGTGAATCTGGATCTCTCCAGCTACACCGACTTAAGCATTGGAGAGCTCGTCTCAGGCTACATCAGCCAAGTTCACAAGAGCCGGGACGCCGAAATCGCCATGGTCAACCAGATCCAACAAAAATCTGAGGTAACCTTCTGCTGTCTTCTTATTTTCTGCATAGTGATCCTTGTCATGCTAGCCCCCAAGTCTATGACTTATACTTGAATATGTTGTAGACTTAGATTCCGGCTTACGTAACTGAACCGGCAGTACGTAGATAGATACGTTCAATATGCATTAGCCCCCAAGTGCCAAGTGTCTTTGCTTGGAAAGTGCTTGGGACTTATATAATGACTGCTAACAACCCGGAAATATATGCAGGCTGTTGGCAAAAAATTAGAGTCGGACCTTGCGGATCTTAAGAGCCGGCTAAAGACACAAGAGATGGAGACCCGGAAGGCAAACGCCAAGTTTGTCTCCAGCATCGCCGCTCAAGAGAAGCTGAAGACCGAATTCGATGCTGAGCGGAAGGCCTGGGCTGAGGAGAAAGCCGCACTGGTGACCCGGGCCGAACAGGCGGAGAAGGCCCTCACCGAGAAGACCGCTGAGCTCTCCGGCCTAAAGCGCCAGGTTTCCCAAATGGTGGCTGCTATCTTCGGTAAGTCGCCTCGCCGGCTTTCATCAAGTCTGTATATGTTATGATTCATCCTTGTCACCGGCTTATCTGATCTTTATTAAACAGGTCCCAGGAGTGCCAACCTCAACCAGAGCGTGGTCACCAAGTTAAAGGCCGTGTACACCCTGGTGGAACAACTCTACACCGGGTCACAGCGCGCCTTAGCTGTGGTGGCCCTATCCAACGAGGTGCCAACCCATCTAGCCGAAGTCCTGCGCCGGCTCGCTGTTCTGCCACAGCGGATCCAGGAGCTACGCCGAGCCTCCGCAAGATCCGGAGCAATTGCCGCGCTGAGCCGGGCCAAAGCATTCCTGCCGGAGCTAGACCCGGCAGACATCGCCCTGGGTTACCCAAGCCTGAAGGAAGACGGCTCCGCCTTCGACCAGAAGGACTTCGCGGCATGTGTGAAGGCTGTACGCCCGGTGGCCACCATCATCGGGAACGACACCGACTTAACCAAGTATCAGCCGGGGTACAACGCGGAGAATCAGAGGATTCCAACCCCTCGCTATGAAGCTCTCAGTCTGATTCCTCCGGCTCGCCAGCACACCTTCGCCCCCGAGATTGACCCGGCCGGGTTAATTGATGAAGAAGCCCAGTTCGAAGCTCTCAGCGGCATCGACTGGAAATCGTCAACCTTCGAGGTCTTGGGATCAGCCGGAGCAGAAGACGAGCCGGGGACTTCAACTCAGCAGGCGTCATAAAGCGGCTGGCGGTTCACCGAACAACGCTCCACCCTTGAGACTTTTGAAGGATTTTTGTAATAGAATAAGTGCAACAATTTATCTCTGCCGTGCCATCGTGCACGTAATGAATGCTGAAACCCCTTGAAGTTATTCTTTTGGTGCTCCTCCGGGTCATAATTATCCCTTTGTCCTTCTCAACCTTAAAAAGTACCTTCAAGTATCTGCATAGAAAGGCAAATCACAAGTCTCAAGGTGGCTTACCGCCCTGAGAATCAGGTGTTTGAGATGGATAACCCGGAATACGAACCAAAAAAGACTGGTCGTTAACTATACTCTGAACATAGCCGTGATAACACACTTAACAGCCTGTAAGCATACTTCCGGTTTAAATAACCCGGGTAGCTTGGTTGGTACCTTAACTCGAATTTACCTGTCTTGATGACATCCATGATGTTCAACTAACAAGATAAACCAAAATTAAGCCGGCAAGTGAGACCCGGCAGTACATACTTTGACATGATCAGAGTAGACTTGTGATAAAATATAAAAACTTGGGGCTTCCGGTTCGAATACGACCAGAAACCCGGTCCAAAGGGGTTAAGCTAAGATTCGGATGCGATCATATAGCCCCCAGTGGGTGTGGCGATGCCAATCAAAAGGGTATCGACAGCTATGTTCTCTTTGGTTCGAATACGACCCATGTTTGAACAGGAAGCCCCCAAGTGACTCTGAAAATTGTTTAACGACGCTGATTCGAATACGATCCACGTCGGTTCTCAGAGGGGTTACACTATGATTCAAATATGACCAAAGGCAACCTCCCAATGAGCTCGGCACTTTGCCAATCAAATGGGTATCGACAGCTATGTTCTCTTTGGTTCGAATACGACCCATGTTTGAACAGGAAGCCCCCAAGTGACCTTACTGCTTACGGCTAGACTCGAATATGATCATAAGCCGGATCCTCCTTTCAAATTAGCATGTAAAAAATGACACACACATAATTGGAGGAGAAAAAGGACAGAGGTCCTGCTTTATTGCTTATCATAATATATACATGTCTGAGATAAATATGTACACCACGAGAGCCGGCAGCTCAAGTGTAGTAAGGCCGAAGCTGAGCTATATTCCATGGCCGACGGGTCTCCTCCTCAGATTTACGCGAATCCTTATGTTCCCGAATATCAATGAGATAATATGACCCGTTGTGCAAGTTCTTACTGACCACAAAGGGCCCTTCCCAAGGTGGGGATAACTTGTGTGCATCAGTTTGATCCTGGATGAGCCGGAGCACAAGGTCGCCTTCCTGGAAGACCCGGGATTTGACCCGGCGGCTATGATAACGGCGCAGGTCTTGTTGGTAAATCGCTGAACGGGCTGCCGCCACATCACGTTGTTCGTCCAACAAGTCCAGAGCATCTTGGCGCGCCTGTTCATTATCCGTCTCAACATAAGCCGCCACACGAGGCGAATCGTGACGGATGTCGCTGGGGAGGACTGCTTCTGCTCCATAAACCATGAAGAAAGGCGTGAAGCCAGTAGACCTGTTAGGAGTAGTGTTGATGCTCCATAAGACGGAGGGCAGCTCCTCCACCCAACAACCCGGCGTCCGTTGCAAAGGGACCAAAAGCCGGGGTTTGATGCCCTTCAGAATCTCCTGGTTAGCTCTCTCAGCTTGACCATTGGATTGGGGATGAGCCACTGAGGAAACATCAAGTCGGATATGCTCCCGTTGACAAAATTCTTCCATAGCGCCCTTGGATAAATTGGTGCCATTGTCAGTTATGATGCTGTGCGGAAAGCCGAAGCGGAAAATCACCTTTTTCATAAATTGAACCGCCGTGGCTGCATCGCACTTGCTAACTGGCTCAGCCTCCACCCACTTCGTGAATTTGTCAACGGCCACCAAGAGGTGGGTCTTCTTATCCTTGGACCGTTTAAAAGGCCCAACCATATCAAGCCCCCAGACCGCAAAGGGCCAAGTGATTGGGATCATCCTCAACTCCTGAGCCGGCACATGAGCCCGTCGTGAGAACCTTTGGCAACCATCACATTTACTGACCAAGTCCTCTGCATCAGCGTGAGCCGTCAGCCAATAAAAACCATGACGGAAAGCCTTGGCCACAAGAGATTTTGAACCGGCATGATGGCCACAATCCCCTTCATGGATCTCGCGCAAGATCTCTTGACCTTCCTCAGGGGAGATACAACGCTGAAATGCCCCTGAAACACTGCGATGATGCAACTCGCCATCGATAACAATCATTGACTTAGCCCGCCGGGTTATTTGCCTGGCCAGAGTTTCATCCTCAGGCAACTCTCCCCGGGTTATATAAGCCAGATATGGCATTGTCCAGTCTGGTATGACATGAAGAGCCGCCACCAGTCGTGCCTCCGGGTCAGGGATAGCCAAGTCCTCTTCTGTAGGCAACTTAACCGAGGGTTATACAAGACATCCAGGAAAGTGTTAGGCGGCACCGGCTTTCGCTGAGAGCCTAGCCGGCTTAAAGCATCAGCCGCCTCGTTCTTCCTGCGATCAATGTGCTCCACTTGGTATCCCTGAAAGTGCCCAGCAATGGCATCAACCTCGCGGCGATAAGCCGCCATGAGAGGATCCTTAGAATCCCAGGTGCCTGATACTTGTTGAGCCACCAAATCTGAGTCCCCAAAGCACCTTACCCGGCTTAAGCTCATCTCCTTAGCCACCCGAAGACCGTGGAGCAAAGCCTCGTATTCAGCCGCATTGTTAGTGCAAGGAAACATCAACCGTAGCACATAATGGAACTTGTCACCTTTAGGGGAAGCCAATACAACACCAGCCCCCGAGCCCTCCAACTGTCTGGACCCATCGAAGTGGATAGTCCAATAAGTGTTATCCGGCTTTTGCTCAGGCACTTGAGACTCCGTCCAATCATTGATGAAATCCACCAAAGCCTGAGATTTAACAGCAGTGCGTGGCACATATTTGAGGCCATGAGGTCCAAGTTCTATAGCCCACTTAGCAATTCTCCCTGTAGCCTCTCTGTTCTGGATAATATCACCAAGGGGGGCAGAACTGACCACAGTGATGGGATGACCCTGAAAATAATGTTTGAGCTTCCGGCTCGCCATGAACACACCGTATACGAGCTTCTGCCAATGCGGGTACCGCTGCTTGGACTCAATGAGCACCTCGCTGACATAATAAACCGGCCGCTGAACCGGATGCTCCTTACCCGCCTCCTTGCGCTCCACAACAATAGCCACGCTGACAGCTCGTGCATTTGCCGCTACATATAGTAGCAAGGGCTCCTTATCAATCGGAGCAGCAAGGACGGGGGGCTCTGCCAGTTGCTTTTTCAAATCCTCAAAAGCGGTATTAGCTGCATCATTCCAGATAAAGTTATCAGTCTTCTTCATCAACTGATATAGAGGCATAGCCTTCTCACCCAAACGGCTTATAAACCGGCTTAAAGCAGCGATGCGACCCGCCAAACGCTGAACGTCATTTATACATGCCGGCTTAGCTAGGGAGGTGATAGCCTTGATCTTCTCCGGGTTAGCCTCAATGCCTCTGTCAGAAACCAAGAAGCCCAATAGTTTGCCTGCAGGAACACCAAAAACACACTTGGCCGGGTTAAGCATCATCTTGTAGACCCGGAGATTATCGAAGGTTTCCCTTAAGTCATCTATCAGGGTTTCCTCCTTGATGGATTTAACCACAATATCATCCACGTAAGCGTGAACATTGCGCCCGATCTGTTTATGAAGACAATTCTGTACACAACGCTGGTAAGTCGCCTGTGCACACTTGAGTCCAAAAGGCATAGACACATAGCAGAAGGCTCCAAAGGGAGTGATGAACGCCGTCTTCTCCTGGTCCTTAACTGCCATCTTAATCTGATGATACCCGGAATAGGCATCCAAGAAACTTAAGCGTGCACAACCTGCCGTAGCATCAATGATTTGATCAATACGGGGGAGAGCAAAAGGATCAGCCGGACACGCCTTGTTCAAGTCCGTGTAGTCCACACACATCCGCCAGGTGCCGTTCTTCTTGAGTACGAGCACCGGGTTAGCCAACCACTCCGGGTGAAAAACCTCAACAATGAACCCGGCTGCCAAGAGCCGGGCCACTTCTTCACCAATAGCTTTCCGCCTCTCTTCGTTAAACCGTCGAAGGAACTGTCTGACCGGCTTAAATTTTGGATCAATATTGAGAGTGTGCTCAGCGAGTTCTCTAGGTACACCTGGCATGTCAGAAGGTTTCCACGCGAAGATGTCCCTATTCTCACGGATGAACTCGATGAGCGCGCTTTCCTATTTCGGGTCCAGATTTGCACTGATGCTAAACTGCTGAGACGAGTCACCTGGAACAAAATCAACAAGTTTAGTCTCATCAGCTGATTTAAATTTCATTGCTGGTTCATTCTCCGTGGTTGGCTTTTTCAGAGAGGTCATATCTGTTGGGTCAACATTGTCTTTATAAAATTTCAACTCCTCTGTGGCGCAAACAGACTCTGCATAAGCTGCATCACCTTCCTCACACTCCAGAGCCACTTTCCGGCTGCCGTGAACCGTAATGGTCCCATTGTGACCCGGCATCTTGAGCTGTAAGTACACATAACACGGCCGTGCCATGAACTTGGCGTAAGCCGGCCGTCCAAATATAGCGTGGTATGGACTTCTTATCTTGACCACCTCAAAGGTCAACTTCTCCACCCTGTAGTTGTTCTCATCACCAAAAGCCACTTCCAGTTCGATCTTGCCGACTGGATAAGCCGACTTACCGGGTACCACACCATGGAAGATAGTGTTTGACTGGCTGAGGTTCTTATCGACTAGCCCCATACGACGGAAAGTCTCATAATAGAGGATGTTGATGCTGCTGCCTCCATCCATGAGTACCTTTGTGAACTTATAGCCTCCCACCTGAGGAGCCACCACTAAGGCCAAGTGGCCCGGGTTATCCACCCGGGGAGGGTGATCCTCCCTACTCCACACTATAGGCTGCTCAGACCACCGCAAGTAGCGTGGAACCGCCGGCTCAACAGCATTAACAGCCCTCTTGTGAAGCTTCTCGTCTCGTTTGCACAAACTAGTGGTGAACACGTGATACTGTCCACCGCTAAGCTGCTTCGGGTTGGTCTGATAACCCCCCTGCTGCTGTTGATGACCCTGACCAGACTGTTGATTAAAGCCTCCTTGACCGTTCTGAGGACCGGAATTTGAGCCGCCGCCCGGGCCATGAAAGCCGCCGGCGCCTGAGCCGCCGGCACCTGAGCCGCCACCCGGACCATTGTAGTTTTTAAAGGCCTTCATGATAGCACAATCCTTCCACAGATGAGTTGCTGGCTTCTCTCTAGAGCCGTGTCTCGGACAAGGTTCATTCAACAGCTGCTCCAGAGAAGGTCCTGACCCGCCGCCTCGGGGAGGGGGCCTCCCCTTGCGTCGCTGGTTATTACCTTGAGAGTTGGTGTTGGCTACAAACTCTAGGCTGCCATCGGCCTTACGCTTGCCTCCTCCTTGGTTCCCCGGGTTAAACTGAGGACCCTTGCCGTTGCCATTCTTCTTTCCCTTCCCTGCCCTTTCATCGTCTGAAGGGGGATCCTTGGTACCATCGGAATCGGCGTACTTGACAAGAGCCGCCATTAGGGTACCCATATCGGTGCAGTCGCGCTTGAGCCGCCCAAGCTTCATCTTAAGGGGCACAAAGCGACAGTTCTGTTCCAACATTAAGACTGCAGAGCCGGCATCCATCTTATCTGATGAATGTATGATCTCCTTGACCCGGCGAACCCAATGGGTCGTGGACTCACCCTCCTGCTGCTTACAGTTAGTCAAATCCACAATTGACATAGACTGCCTGCAGGTATCTTTGAAGTTTTGAATGAACCGGGCTTTCAGCTCAGCCCAAGACCCAATGGAGTTCGGCGGTAACCCTTTCAACCACGTGCGGGCAGTTCCATCTAACATCATGGTGAAATATTTGGCCATGGCCGCCTCACTGACCTCCAGCAATTCCATAGCCATCTCATAACTCTCAATCCAGGCTGCAGGCTGTAAGTCCGCTGTATAGTTAGGCACCTTCCTAGGGCCCTTGAAGTCCTTAGGTAGACGTTCATTGCGGATGGCTGGTACCAAACAAGGGACTCCCCCGGTCCTGGTAGAAATTCCCACATCAACGGACGTCGTCGGATAAGCCGGGGGGGTCTGATAAGCCGTCAATTGAGGCGCCTGCTCCGCTTCTTGCCGCGCTTGGTCTGTTGCGTAGAAGGCTCCATTATGAGCTGGGCCATGGCCAGGGGGCGGGTCATGGCGTCGCACATTACTTGAACCGGTTGCTGAGACCATGTGCCGGCTGTAACTCGGGCTCTGGCCTGGACGAGGGGTCGAGTGGATCCTGTCACGGCTATAGGATTACGCCTCTTGCTGTGCTAGTGCCGTCTGCAGGAGTTCCTTGACCCGGCGGGTTTCGATGGCCGCCGGAGAATCACCGTCAACAGGGAGAGCCGCCAGCCGTGCTGCCGCAGTCACCATGTTCTCTAGCGGGTTATCATAATGACCCGGGGGTATTGGCACATACTGAGGCGGGGCAGGGGGCACCTGGGGAGGCCCCATCACTCGTGGCTGAATAAGGGGTCCAGACCCGGGCGCAATGACCCCTGGCGGGTTACTAGACCCTGCACCCGGCGTGTTGAAGAGATTGCGTGGATCGTAAACCGGCGGGAGTCGAGACTGGGCCTTCTGATGCCTCCTCATGACCTCGTTGGCCGCGTTCTGATCCATCGTGAGCTGGAAGGACTGCGCCTGAATTAGCTGAGTCTGGGCATCGAGACCCGCCCGCTCCGTAGCCAACCTGATCCCTTCCGCTGCAAGATCCTCTTTAGCTTTTATCAGATCCAATTTTAACTGTGCCACCTCCGCATCATGCTGAGCTTGATCTGCCGGGTCAACCGTGGCAGTTAACAGGGCCGTCATCTTGTCCGTGAGATCCATCAGCACCTGAGCCGGGGAAGGCACCGGGTTTCCCGATCCGGCAGCGGGGTTCTGAACAGGCTGCGCACCGGCCATAAAAACTCCAACCTGAGTTGGTGGCTCAAAAAGGTCCGGAATACTGTCGCCGTCGGAACAACCCATGAACCTGCCATCTTGAAGTTGGTACAACGAGTTTGATTCATCAGTGGCCGACTCGCCGTCAGAGCCGGCGGCCGCCTCATCACCAGACCCGGATGGATCAGAGGGCCCTCCATGGATGCATCCCACAAAAGCGCGCCTTAAGGCAGGCCGGGCCCGGGCGGGTCGTGCGCGCTGAGCCGTTTCGATGAGATCGGCGCAGAGATCCGGCTCGGGGCCCGGCTCACCAATCTTGCCGATGAAGACATGAATTCCGCCAAAGGGGACCCGGTACCCGTACTCAATTGAGCCGGCGTCGGGGCCCCAGTCCGCATCGTCGATGTAGAGCCTGCCGCGACGACTCTTGGTCATCCGGCCCACAGCGTATCCCTTGAGCCCTTCGAAGCTGCCCTTCAAGAACTCAAATCCACCGTGCGCTGGCCCCACGGTGGGCGCCAACTGTCGTGGAATTGTCACGGCAGATGTCCTCGAGCTAGGACTTAGTCGTGGAGCCATCGCAACTAGGAAGCTTGAAGGGGTTATGTGGGACAAGGAACACGAGGATTTATACTGGTTCGGCCCCTTACGGTGAAGGTGAAAGCCTACGTCCAGTTTGAGGTGTTATTGATTAGGGTTACGATCGCCAGGGAGCTAAACAGCTATGCCCGGCTCTCGATGAGATTGTTGTCGCCCTTAAACCGCTGCCGGGTCCTCCCTTTATGTAGGGAGGCTGACGCCCAGGAGCCCTTAGAGTCCCGACCGGCTCATAAGAGCGTCCGGCTCGGACTCTAAACAATACTTGCCTTACACTACAAGTCTACTATAACAATGATTGTAACTACAGGCTTTAAGCCATATCCGGGTCTCAGCCCATCTCTGGCCCATCATCTTGAAACTTGGCTCCGGGCTTCTGGCAATGATCATCCGAAGAGTAACCTGACCCCTCCTGGCGGGTGACTCTAAGGTCTATATCCTCAACAGTGTCCCTATCCGGACTATGCTCTCCGGTTTATATTGGCACCGGAGAGATCTAGGGTTACATGGAGTCGGTTACATAAGAGGGAATCTTCATAGTCAGTTGCCTAGCTTGCCTTCCACGCCAAGTAGAGTCCAATCCGGACACGGGTATAGTCTTCGGCCTTCATGTCTTCACAGCCCGTCAGTCCGGCCCAACGAATAACAGACCGGACACCCGAGGACCCCTTAGTCCAGGACTCCCTCACCTGGAAGCACAGCCGAGAAGGAGGGGTCGCCAACACCATAGTCGTACTGGGTAGTAGCGGCGTCGGTCTCGGTGTCTAATGAGAGAGGAGGGGGGGAACAATAAATATAATGCAAACATAACCATGACGATGTATGACATGACAACGAGCGGTGCTAGGTGTGCCCTAACACGGCAGTAGGTGATACTGGCGAAGGGGGGAAACATCCGGGAAAGTATTCCCGGTGTTTCGCGTTTTCGGACAGATGAACCGGAGGGGGAAAGTTGCGTGTTCGCTATGCTAGGGATGTGTGACGGACGAACGGGCTACGTATCCAGATTCGTCTCGTCGATCTGAGCAACTTTCATGTACAAAGTTTTTTCATTCAAACTACGGTTTATTTATTATGATTTTTTCAAGTCTTAATAATATTCTGGAATTATATTAATTCGAAATTAAATAGCTAAATGCTAGGTGCACCCAGATCTGCATACATAGAAGTGTAGCAGAGGCTGACAGGTGGACCAGGGGGTCCCTGTTGACCAGTCAACGTTAGACTGGTCAACAGGGGGTGAGGTCCCCCTGTCATTGACTGTTACATTAACTAACTAGTTCATTTAGTCTAACTAGGTTATTAGGCTAATAGATTTTAATTAGTTTAATTAAACCTAATTAATTAAGTTAATTAATTAATTAATATTTGTATTTATTTATTTTTATTTTTTTACTTTAAAAAACGTTCTTGGGCAGGGGCCCACTGCCATAGGCCCAATGACCTTAACGGGCGCGCGGTTACGGGGCGGAGCGAGGCACTTGCGTTGGGCGCCCGATTGGGGGAACCCGGGCGCTAGCTTGGTGAGGCCATCGGCGCGGCCGCCGGTGCCCACGACGCCGACCAGGGGAGGCGGCGGAGGCCTGCGGGCGGCGAGGTGAGGCCGCAACGGCAGGCGGAGCAAAGGCGGGGCGCGGCGCCGTGCATGACGCGGTGGTGGCCAGAGGCGCGGTGCAGCGGGTGAAACGGGGCGGTGGCGCGGCGCAGGCGAGGCGCTTCGGCGCGGGGCGACGGGCGCACGGGGTCACAGCGTGCGCAGGCTGGTCGGCCAGGGGTGCGGTCGGCGCGAGGGGGACGGGCATGACCGGACGGAGCCGCGCACGGCCAGTGCGCGCCCCGACTGCGGTGAGTGCCCGCGCGGGGGGGGGGGGGGATGCGGGCGAGCGCACGGGAGCGGACGAGGGGCGCGGTGTGCAGGAGGGAGCCGGAGCAGGGCGAGGCCAGCGCGTGGCAGCAATAGGAGCTGGCCACGGCGGGCGACCACATCAGTGGCCGGGGCGCGTGTGCGCGGCGGAGCAGTGCAGCAGCAGCAGGAGGACGCAAGCGGGGGGGGGGGGGGGGGCAGAGAGCGTGGCCGGTGCGGGCGCGTGCGGGGGAAGGCGAGGCGCGGCACGGGGCGCACGCGGGCAGCGCAGCCGCGGCGGGGCAGCGGCGGCATAGCGGGACAGCGAGCGGGGAAGAGGAGGCCGAGGGCCTCACCGCGGGACATAGGGACGGGGTAGTGGGGCGCGGGGAGGAGGACGGGGACGACGCGTCAGGGGCGGGGAGGCAGTCCAGCGGGGAGGCGTGGTCGAGGCGGCGCTTCGGGCGGCGGTGGACGGCAAAGGGCGTCGGGGGCGGAGCCGGGCCCCGATCCAGATCGGGAAGAGGGGGCGAGGAGCGAGGGGAGTGGGGGTTTCGTCCCTGATCCAGATCGGATCGGGAGGGGGAGAGGGAGTGGCGACGTGGTGGGGGTGGGAGTGGGAGCGAGTGGGTTAGGGTTTCGGTCGCCAGGGGGGTTATGGGGAGTGGGGTGGGCTGGCCTGGCTGTTGTCTGGGCCAAGGCCCAGGGAAAAGGGGGTTTGCTTTATCTCATTTGTTTTCTGTTTTGTATTTTATTTTTCTTTTATTCTGTTTTATCTTTGTTTTCTATTGTTTTAGTTTTTGTAAAATATATACTAGGCATCTAATTTAGTATTTCAATTTAGTGTACTGTAAAAAAAGTCTAGTCCCCAAATAATTTAGTTTGATATTTTATTAATTAGTAAAGGCATTTAAATAATTAGGTTTTCTACTATTTACATTTTAGTGCAGTTAAGCATGTCATAAAATTTTGGTTTCACCACCATAATCACCTATGCATTTTCTAGCATGACCCGAACATTTTAGTTTCATTGTTTGAAAACTTTTGTTGTTTGCCTGATTTTTATTTTGGATTCGAATCGGTTTCAAACTAACGCGAGATCAGCAACAGTAATTAAGGTGACGTGGCGTCATTAGCATAGGTTCACTGTAGCTTAAGTATCCGGGCGTCACATCCTAATAGAAATTGGTACCAATGAGATATAGCTCTCGCTTGTGATCTGCAGCCCCGTTTCGTCCCTAGATCGGCTGGGACGATTGGCTGGCAATGCATGTGCATCCTGTACTTTTTGAAGAAAATTTAGAAGTGTTAGATGATTTTATAATCACATAACTTCAAAGTTCACCACTATAAAATTTCTCCATGTAGGTTTCTCCAATGTGACCTAATGAAGTGCCATCCACTTGTGGTATTCTTTTTGTCTTATGACATTAGCGTCAGTATTATGGATTTTATCCTGAATGTTCATAACATACATCCTATTCACAATAGGAGTATGACCATTTATGTTATTCACTAGAACAATGCCCGTGCGTTGCAACGGGATATAAATATTCTAGTACGTTAGCTTGTGATTTACCTGTCAATAATAATGCGATTGTGTAAATAAATATTCATCATATTCTGCCCGTGATTACCTTATATTTTGATTAGAAGTTTGGTAAGTAAATTAAAGTGAATTGGTTCAGAAGATAAGTAAATTAAGGTGATTGATTATCAAATACATGGAAGGTTGGACGAAGGGATGGTGGGAAGACAGGTGAAAGGGAAACCTTACGTTCTATTTAAGTAGTACAGATAACATCAAACAATTATTGTTAGCTTATGAGCAACCTCGCATCCTCTCTGCAATGGGCTAGAGTGTACAAAACTTTAAATTGAATTATGAAAATAAATAATAAGGTAGTACATTGATGGAAAGTATCACATATCTCTACCTCATTTTCAGCTAGTCCTTTAGGCCACAGTAGTTCTTGCATCTAGTTGCAACAACACGCACTCGAATTGGTATTATAGTGATCAACATTTAACCGTAATACGGAATATTAAGCGATTAACAATTTAATCACAATTCTCAAGAATTACATTTACGTGACCAGCTTTTGCTACATCTGTAATTTTGCATGACATTCATAGCTGAGCTGGTGTTTCTCTCTGTCTTTGTACTTCTTATAGTTTTACTTCCGATATATCTCCTACTCACAGAAGAAGCACCCAACTTTAAGAGTGTCTTTAGCTCCAGACCTCCTAGGTGTGTAAGTCAAACTTACACTCTTTGGACCTTCCTTTATCTTAAGTTGTTGTTTTATTCACCATCATAACATGACTGGAGTCTTCTGGATTTTACTCATTTCAGTCTTTAAGCATAGCGAACACTTCACATTAAACATAAATGCTATTTGTGTTACTCAAATTCATAAAAATAAAATATCACGGCGTTTTGGTGCCATGTCATGCCATCATGCAAAGTTTCATGTATTTCACACCATCTTTCGTTTTTTTGGAATTTAAAAACCAAGATTCTCACTTTTTGCGTCCAAGCCGTGACACCAATATGTTTGAAATTTTATTCCAATTTATTGCATGGGGCATAAACAAGCACATGAGGACACAAAGATGATTTTTTTTCAACCTATTTTGGTTTGCTTTTGCATGTATATGTAGTCCAAATTTTAATTACGACCATTAAATGGCTAGAAACTCACTTAATGTCTTAAAAATGGTCAGATGAACCCTCAAATTTCCAAATTTTAACATAACAGTTGTATTCATGCATGTTAACGGTAGAAAAAAAATTCAAGGCCATAAGAGAGAGCGATTACCGGTTCCTCTTGTTCTGTCACCATTTAGTTGAAGATTCTCTCCTTTACAGGCTTCTAAAATGGGAAGCATAGTCTTGTTCTATCACCATTTAGGGTAGCTAGGATTCGCCTCATTACAAGGCGCACGCAAATGAAAATAGACACCCCATACTACATGCATGTGTTACAACAATACAATTGTTTACGTTGTGTGAGTTGTTTTT
Source organism: Triticum aestivum (assembly GCF_018294505.1). Lineage (NCBI taxonomy): Eukaryota > Viridiplantae > Streptophyta > Magnoliopsida > Poales > Poaceae > Triticum > Triticum aestivum. The sequence continues at coordinate 27,407,792 of NC_057811.1, read as the reverse complement.
GATGGTAAATCAGTGTTCCAACGTCAATACGTTTCAAGAATCTTCATGGCTGAGTTATGCTGCTGTTTTCACTACAGGAAACAGCTACTTTGCCATCTGCCATGGCGGACGGCAAAGGCTCGAAAGGCGGACGGCAAAGACCTTTGCCGTCAGCCGCGGACGGCAAAAGGCTCCGGCAAAGAAGGCTACGGTAAACAGCTGCTTTGCCGTCTGCTTCCTGGCGGCGGACGGCAAAGGCTCTTTGCCGTCCGCGGCGGACGGCAAAGAGGGCGGACGGCAATAAATGCGCTGTCAGTCCGTTAAGTGGCTAACGGCAGACCTTTGCCGTCCGCCGCAGACGGCAAAGAGCCTTTGGTCTTTGCCGTCCGCCTTATGATGTCATGTACACGTCACTAGATGGCAGGTTCTTTGCCGTCTGCCACTGATGGCAAAGTGCAGGTTCTTTGCCGTCTGCCACTGATGGCAAAGTCTTTGCCGTCTGCCACTGTAGGCAAACTGACCAAATGGGTCAGCTCCCAGGAAGCACAGTTGGCTGCCACGTGGCTTCTTTGCCGTCCGCGGCAGACGGCAAAGGCTCTTTGCCGTCGGTGGCAGACGGCAAAGAGCCTGCATATTGTCTGTTTTTTTTCTGTTTTTTATTAAATCCCACAATTTGCAGCACATATCACATATATAAGTTTCATATCCAGCACATATCCAACACATATCTAGCACATATCACATATCACATATCCAGCACATATCACATATCACATCAGTTTCATCCATACACATTGTTCATATATAAGGAAGTTCCATCCATACACATTGTTCCATCCATATATATATTACAATGCAAAGTGTCATGAAGATAGCAAGCTAGATACAATGCAAAGTTTCATCAAAGGCACTCCATCATAGCAAGCTAGCTTCCATCAAGTGAATGAAATCTGCAAAATGGTAAATAAGAAAGTTAGAAATAGGTGACTAGAACAAGAAGAAGACTAGAACAAGAAGAAGACTAGAACAAGAAGTATATGTCATTTATGAGCTAACTTAGGTGAAATGGATCATATATGAGCTAACTAAGTTGAAATGGGTTGTTTATGAGCTAACTTAGTTGAAATGGATCATTTATGAGCTAACTTAGTTGAAATGGGTCGTTTATGAGCTAACTAAGGTGAAGGGCATCGTTTTTTAGCTAAGTAAGGTGAAATGGGTCATTTTGGAGCTAACCTAGGTGAAATGGGTCATTTTGGAGCTAACCTAGGTGAAATGGGTCATTTTAAAGCTAACGTAGGTAAAATGGATCATTTAGGAGCTCATCTACGTAAAATGGGTCATTTTAGAGCTAATTTAGTTGAAATGGATCTTTTTGAGCTAACTTACGTGAAATGGATCATTTAAGAGCTAATTTAGGTGAAATGGTTCGTTTTTTAGCTCACTTAGGTCAAATGGATCGTTTATGAGCTAAATTAGTTGAAATGGATCGTTTATGAGATAACCTAGGTAAGATGGATCATTTTGGAGTTAACCTAGGTGAAATGGGCCATTTTAAAGCTAACGTAGGTAAAATGGATCATTTAGGAGCTAATGTAGGTAAAATGGGTCATTTTTTAGCTAACTTGGATGAACTGCATCATTTATAAGCTAACCTAGGTAAAATGGGTCATTTTGGAGGAAAATAAGCTAACTCTAGGTCATTATGGTAAGCATATTGGAGGAAATAAAGCTAAGTCTAGGTCTTTATGCATTTGTTAAGCAAAACACTAGAGAAACTTACCGTGATCAGGGAGATGTAGGAGCGGGGTGGCTAGTGCCGCTACCTGGAGAAGGATCGTGCGATGCGTTTCTGGAGTTAAGCTGCAACAAAGATCATTTCCAATGTCTCGTTAGCATTACGACACTCAAATGTTAAGACTACCAACTAATGTCCATTCAAACTAAACTCACCGTGCTCCCAGGAGCAATCACTGGCATCGGCGGAGCGGGCTGACCGGACTTCTCGCACACAGACTGCACATTTGGTTTTCAGAACAGAGTCATACTAGTTAGTAATGAGACTCAAATGTTAAGACTAGCAAGTAATCTGCAGAAGAAACTTACCACAAGGAGCTCGTACATGGCCCTTGCCTGCATGTCATTCCGTGCCCTCTCCTCCTCCATCATCTTTCTCGTCCTCTCCTCCATCTCCCGCTGCCTCTCCGCCGCCTCCGCCAGAAGTTTCTCCGTTCTATCTCTCTCAGTCTGTATAGCAGCCTGCAACACCACTCACATGACCATTTGTAATCATTGATGGAAGCGCACACAATGTAATGGAGAAAGATAACTGAGTACGTATCACTAACCTTGATGGCGAGTTGCACTGGCCGTTCACGAGGCCTTATCTCAGGAGCGGAGCTCGACTGGCGCGCCTTGATCTCCGGGAGAGTGCTAGGACAACGGATAAGTCCATCTCCAATGGCTATGGAGCCATGGGACCTCCCGCCACCAGATATCATCACCAGCTCTGGATCAATGGGACCCTGGCTCGGGTTAAAGTCCTCCCCTTTCCTCGCCTTCCCCTCATCTCTATATCTCACGAGCTTGTTGTGGGAGGAGATGTTGGTGAAGTTGTTTGCATCATCGAGGTCAGACTGAGAGAAAGCCTTGACTTTCTTGTAAGAGCCAGTGTGGGCCATGGCATACAGGTCGTACACCTCTGGCACCTTATCCGCCTTATTGTGGCGTGCCTGAAAGAGAGAAACAATGAAAATTAGTAATTAAAGGGCTCAAGCTAGCATGATGAATGAATTGCATGAATCATGAAGCAAACCACATACCCAGTTGCGCCCGAACTGATATAAGTTGGAGCTGCCTTGATGGTGTGGCACACCTTCCATTTGGGCACGTTTGTCCTTGGCCTGGTTGTGGAGGGCTAGCCATTCTTGTGAGCACCACTCATCGACCAACACCTCCCAACAATCCATCCGATCCGCACACCATCTCGGAGGCGCCTAAGTTAGCAAATAGAAACTTGAGCGCTACGGCTAAGAATTACTAAATGAAGGAACTTAAGTAGAAGGCCTTAAGAATTACCTTCATGTACTGCTCCTTACTCAGGAACTTATCGCGGCACGCGGGCTTGGTCTTCTTGATACCACGCAAGGCGTAGTAGTCTCGAACAACCTGCACCCGAGCCTCGTGCCGTAAGTTCTGGAGTAGGCGCTTGCAGACGTTCTGGATAACATTTGTGCAGTCCTCCTCGTATCCCTCCTCACACCTGTAGAATGTCTGCAATCAAATGAGACAATATTGATTAGTACAATTAATAACTAGCTAGTTGAAGATTTTGAAATGTGTAAAGGAGAAATTACCCAGAACGTCCTGATCACCATGTCTGCCCTCGTGTCGCACACGACACCGTCGATAATGACATCCGGCGGGGCCGGGGCAGCCACGTAGTGCTCCCAGCTCAACCAAAGCTCTGGAAGCCGACCCTCACCAGGCAACGTGACAAACCCCGGGAAGTTTTGCCGGCAAAGAACTCCAAGGACGGAGTTGGGCCGACGGACACTATGATGGTGGTCCCAACCCCTGCAGCATGACAAGGCCAACGCATTAGTTATTTGAAGAAACATGAATGCAGAAGGTACAAAATATTAAATGCACTTACGTACCTCTCCCCATCAGGGAAGATCAACCACTTCTGCTCGCGGGTCGCCGGCACGGACGGGAGCCGTGTAGCACCACGCTGGTAGACGGTGCCACCCTCCTCCTCAAGATCAGTCGGCTCCCCGCCATCATCAGCATGGCCACTTGGCTCCTCGGGCTGATCCGGCCAGGTACCCCATCCGGACGTGTGCTCCTCCGGGGTCTCGTGGGCGGAACTCTCGTGGGCCGAAGGCCAGTCGACCCGAGGCTCGTGGGCCCAAGACCCGTGGACCGGAGGCTCATGGACCGGAGTCCGTGTAGCCTCCTCCTCGGACGAGTCCACCCTAGCAGTCACGTGCTCGGGTGAAACAGCTGGGGGTGGCGGCGAGGAAGGCGCCCTAGGAGTCACCCTACCTCCTCTCCCGCGACCACGTGCCCCACCTCCTCTCTTCCTACCTCGTCCCCTGCTGGGCACCGCGGTGGACGAAGAAGGGCCCGGCGGTGTGGACATACTGTCCAGCAACGCTCGGCGAAGAGGTACGTCTGGAATCGAAGACCTCATACCACGCGCCGAGGAAGAAAGGGCCTTGGCGCGCTCCCGACCAGCGCCCACCATCTTTCAACACCTGCCATGACAAACAGTAAACGAAATTAGTACAACATAAAAAAAAGACCGACATGAATAATAATATGTGTATCACTTAAGTGTATCATCATCAAGTACAACATTAAAAAATTTAATACCTGACACTACTAATAATCTCGATCAGTATCATCAATAAATGCATAATCATCATCATCACTATAATCAATGACGGGCTCATAGGGTTCAGTGGCATCAACATGTGCAAGGCCACCTTGACGTAATCGGTCAAGCAATGACAGGTCATCCGCAGCAGTAACCTCTTCTTGTTCCGACTCTTCTTGTTCCTCCTCTGGGGTGATGTCGGATTCACTGTCGCTGTCTACTTCAATGTTTTGGGGTGAAGTATAGCGGTTCTTGAAACGCTTTTTGGAAAGACGTGTCTCGTGGAAGAATTCACCTTCATATGTGTCTGGGTTAATGTGAGGTTCATAATCCTCTTCCTTTGGGGGAGATAGTCTAGCACGTGGCGGCACTTCATAAACGACATCCCAACCTTTCAGATTTGGATTAGTTTGGCAGGCCCACGGTAGATAGAATACTTGGGTCGCCTGTTGAGCCGTAATATAGACATCAGGAACATCTAAATGGGTGCTTTGGTTGATTTCAACTAGCCCTATATGTTCATGAGTTCTTCTAGTCTCCTTCGGCTGAAACCAATAACATTTGAAGACTACGACATTCGGTGGGTTTTCACCATAGAATAGAAGTTCATAAATTGCTTCAACTCTCCCATAATACTCGGTACCTCCTTCGCCGATAGGAGATACACAACAATTTGTAGACTTTCGGTCGGCCATAGATAGCTCTTTGCCATAGGTACGAAAGCGATACCCGTTGATGTCGTATTTGTCAAATGAACGGACCTTATAGTCAAAACCATTAGCGACTTGTCTCAATTCGGCGTCCATAGACTCTGAATTAGCCTACAAGTTTAATATGAAAGGATTGTTGCATTACGCACAAATTAGCGAATGAAACTGGGATAGCCGCCTACAAATTAGCCTACAAGTCTAATAGAAATTACCGTTTGTTTGAACCAAGAGATGAAACCGGGATAGCCGCCACCTTGCTTTGCGAGAAGCTCATACACTTCGACAGAATCCTTTTGGATCACCGCTCCATACGAGAATAAGGCGACGTATCGACTGTATGAAATATCCAGGAATAAGAGCAGTTCAAAGGAAATAGAAGTTGCGAAACTATGTACCGAGAACTTACTCGATGTACGGCCGCACTTCTATCAGGTTGTTGAAGATATACAACGAAATGGTCCGCCATTGTTCGTTATCCAAAGATACTGGATTTGAAACACTGGCTGGTGCGAGATTCCCTTTGAATAGGCTGAGGTTGGATCCACCCTTTTTAGGGTCGTCAGCATTGTACCGAGGCTTCGGATTATGCAAATGACGATTTTTGGCTTCGTAGTGTGCTGTCACGAAGTTTGCCGCCTCCTCAGTGATGAATGCCTCAGCCATCGATGCTTCAATTCTACGTTTATTTTTACATTTTTGTCGAAGCGTCTTCTGCATCCTCTCAGTTGGGTAGCACCAACGATTTTGCACGGGCCCCCCCAATCTTGCCTCGGTCGGGAGATGCAAAATCAAATGTTGCATTGGATTAAAGAAGCCCGGTGGAAAGATCTTCTCTAACTTGCAGATCAACTCCGGCGCCAACTCTTCCATTTCTTCTAGCACGCCAGGCGATAGTTCTTTCGCACAAAGAACACGGAAGAAATAGCTGAGTTCTGCCAGTACTAGCCATTCATCCTCAGGGATGAAGCCACGCAACATCACCGGCATTACCCGCTCAATCCATATGTGCCAATCATGACTCTTGAGACCAAATATCTTCAATTTATCAAGACTGGCTCCCCTCTGTAGATTCGCTGCATACCCATCGGGGAACATCAACTGCATTTTCGCCCACAAGATAATTTCCCTCATAGCCGGCCTTCCAAGATTGAACCATGCCTTTGGCTTCATCCAGTTCTGCTTCCCTTTCGGTTCTTTCATGTTTTGTAACGGCCTATCACATAGCGCCTCCAGATCGACTCTAGCCTTAGTATTATCCTTTGACTTCCCATCTATGCCGAACAATGTACCAAAAAGTGCCTCGGCGATATTCTTCTCAGTGTGCATCACGTCGATGTTGTGTGGGCAAAGGAGGCCTTGAAGTAAGGCAGATCCCATAAGCATGTTTTGTGAGTCCAGGCGTGCTTAGAATTATACCCCTTGAAGTACCCTGGACGCTCGGGATCTGGCTCGAGAGCGTTTAACTGATCCAGGGTCTGTTGGCCTGTCAATGCATGTGGTGCAGAGTTTTTGACAACTCTACCTCTGATGAAGTTCTTCTTGTCTTTCCTGAACTTATGGCGAGGATTCAGGAACTCTCTATGCATGTCGAAGCAAGAAAACTTGCGACCGGCCTGAAGCCAACGAAACTCAAGAGCTCCCTTGCATGTGGGGCACGGGAACCTTCCATGCACACACCAGCCAACGAATAGCGCATACGCCGGCAAGTCATGCGTCGAGTACATGTACCAGACACGCATTATGAAGTTCGTTTGCTATAGGCATCGTATGTCTTGAACCCATTATCCCAGGCTTCTTGCAATTCGTCCTTAAGCGGTTGCATGTACACATTCATATTTTTCCCCGGATAGTTGGGCCCTGGAATTATCAACGTCAGGAAAATGTTCTTTCTTTGCATAATCTGTCCGGGGGGGAGATTGAGTGGAAAGACAAATACGGGCCAACAACTGTATTGGGCTGCCGTCATACCAAACACACTGAACCCATCCGTGCTGATGCCGACTCGAGGTTGCCTCGGATCTGCCGCTTTGTCACCATGTAATTCATCAAACTTTTTCCACGCAACACCATCCGATGTGTGTACAATCATCAGATTCCCATCTGCATCTAGTTCGGTTCTTTTGCCCGTTTTGTGCCATGTCATCTGTCTGGCCGTCTCTTCGACCATGAAAAGACGTTGAAGTCTTGGTACGATTGGCATATACCGAAGAACACTAACGGGGATTTTGGTCTGTGTCTTCTCACCCATACCGTTGTCTACCACAACATACCTGGAAGACTTGCAAATGGGACAATAGTTCAAGTTCGCATAGTCAAGCCTAAACAAGACACATCCTTTCTCACAGGCATGTATCTTATCATAGGGCATCTTCAGTGCACGTAGGATTTTGTCCGACCGGTATAGGTTTGCAGGCATTACATGGCCTTTGGGTAGAAAGCGTCCAAATATTGTCATCATTGCATCGTAGCATTCTCTGCCCAAGTTGAACTGAGCCTTCAGAGCCATTACTTGTGAGATGGCATCCAACTGACAAAGCTCAGTGTGCTCATGGAGCGGACGTTTTGAAGACTCCAACATTTCATTGAAGGCCTTTGCAGATTCCTCCATCTCCTCGTCCGTATCCCGAGCATCATCAAAGTCTTGCACCATGTTTTCCATCCCGGTACCATGCTCGTCGGTGCGACGACGATCCACCTCAGCTCGGTCACGTTGGGCAGACTCACCATGAAATGTCCACACCGTATAATTGGGCGTAAAACCACTCTTCTGCAAGTGTTTGCCCATTTCAGCCTCTGTCCTCTTTTCCCAATTGCCGCACCGTAAACAGGGGCACCAGGTTTTCCTCTGGCCATTTGCAAATGCGGCTCGCACAAACCCCTTGGTTTTTGTGAACCATTCAGTGCTCCATTTGTTCTGACCAGTGTGACCGGTGTACATCCACGCACGATCACTCATCTTGACTTTCAGAGCTACTAGACACACAACAAATATATATATATATATATATATATATATAATTCACCATGTATGTATTCATCAGTTGATCTACTTTGTCAATTTTATTACGTCCATGCAACCTACACTCTAATAGGTAATGATAGGTCCTAATCCCACCCGAGTATGTTTAGATTGGGTTCATTTTCCCATGCTATGCTCCGGATCCTACGCAAAATTTCGGCAGCACCTCCCCGCTGTTCTCCCTGAACACGTCTCTGCAATAACAGAGAGGATGTGTACCCGGAGAACAACAGGGGAGGCACTGACGAAATTTATGCGTCGGATCCGGAGCAAAGCATATGGGAAAACGAACCCAATCTAAACATACTCGGGCGATGTCCAATGGGATAGCGTTGGACAATTCGAAAGAATGCCAAGGTTATAAATATGCAAATGCATGGCATATTTATTAACTATGAACGCCTTTCGAAACGGGATACACATTATTGGTTAACAGCATACTGATTAATTCAAGACACATATATATCTAGCTATAAAGTTTCATCGGAATAGATTCAAATATTAATGGGGGAGGAGGACATGTCCATTTGTGCTCACCCACGAACGGAGGGGCAGAGCTGGCTCGTCAAACGCACGGCCAGGTCCGTCGACACCAACCTCGCAGCGATGAAAACAACTGCACCATTTAAACAACTACCCGATCAACAACAATTATATATGAAATGTTTTTCATAACAAAATCGAGAAGATATATGACCTACTAATAATTCACAAATATATGACCCCCGTCGGCTTCTGTAAGGCCCAAGAACACCTTTTCGGGACGTGTCGGGGGTCGGGGGTTCGTTCTGGTCTCGGGGGTTGCCGTGTCGGCGGTCGGTGTTGGGGTCTCGGGGTCCGGGGTGTTGCGGTTCGGGGTGTCGGGTTCGGGGTGCGGGTCGGGGTCGGTTGGTGCCGTGTCGGTGTCGGGGTCGGCGGTGCTCGGGTCCAGGCTCGGCGGGTGTCGGGGTCGGTCCGGGTCGGGGTCCGTCCGGGTCCGGGGTCGGGTGGCCGGGTCGGGGTCGGGTCCAGTGGTCCGGTTCGGGTCGGGGTTCGGGTCCTCGGGGTCGGGGTGCCTTCTGGGTCCGGGCGGGTCCGGGGTGCCCGTGTCGGTGTCGGGGTCGGGGGTGTCGTGTCGGTGTCGGGGTCGGGGTCTCGGGTTGGGGTGTCGGGTCGGGGTGCCGGGTCGGGGTCGGGGTGTCGTGTCGGTGTCAGGGTTGGGGTGTCGGGTCAGGCTCGGGGTCGGGTGTCGGGGTCGGGGTCGGGGTGTCGGGGTCGGGGTCGGGGTCGGGGTGCCGTGTCGGTGTCGGGGTCGGGGTGTCGGGTCAGGCTCGGGGTCGGGGTGGTCGGGGTCGGGGTCGGGGTCTAGGGGTCGGGGTGTCGTGTCGGGGTGCCAGGTCGGGGTCGGGGTGCCGTGTCGGGTCGGGTTTTTTTCCTCTTTTTTCCTTTTCTTCTTCTTCCTATTCTTCCTTTTCTTCCTCTTCTTCTTTTTTCTACTCCTCCTCCTCTTCTTCTTCTTCCTTTCCTTTTTCCTCTTCTTCTTCTCCTCCTCTCCTCTTTTTTCTTCTTCTTCTTCCTCTTCTTCTTTTTTCTTCTCCTCCTCCTCTTCTTCTTCTTCCTTTCATTTTCCTCTTCTTCTTCTCCTCCTCTCCTCTTTTTTCTTCTTCTTCTTCTTCCTCTTCTTCTTTTTTCTTCTCCTCCTCCTCTTCTTCTTCTTCCTTTTCTTTTTCCTCTTCTTCTTCTCCTCCTCAACTCTTTTTCTCTTCTTCTTCTTCTTCCTCTTCTTCTTTTTTCTTCTACAACCTAAACCTAAAACTAAACCTAAACCTAAAACTAAACCTAAAACTACAACTAAAACTAAATCTAAACTAAAACTAAAACTAAAAAGGAAAAAAAAGAAAAAAACAGAAGAAAAAAAACTAAAAAATGGGGGGCTCACCTGGGGGGTGGAGGAGGCCGGTGGAGGAGGGGGCGGGGCGGTGGAGGAGGCGGCCTGGGGGCGGCGGCGAGCCGGGGCGGCGGGGCGACGGGGCGGCGGGGGGCGCGGGGGGCGCGGGGCGGTGGGGGGCCGGGGGCGCGGGGGGCGCGGGGCGGTGGGGGGCCGGGGGCGGCGGGGGCCGGGGCGGTGAGGGCGACGGGGCCCCGGGGCGGCGGCGGCGACGGGGCGGCGGCGGCGGGCGGCGGCGTGGGAGGAGAGAAACGGCGGCGTGGGAGGGAGAGGGAAGAAGTGAGTAACGGGCGGGGGTACGGGCCGTTAGGTAGTAGGCTCTTTGCCGTCCGCCCCGCTTTGCCGTCCGCTTTTTTGCCTCTTTGCCGTCTGCCCGCGGACGGCAAAGAGGTGCCCCGTTAAGTTTTTCAAAAACGGGCGGGGGTGGGGGCCACCTCACTCTTTGCCGTCAGCTGGCCGACGGCAAAGAGCTGGCAGACGGCAAAGAGCTTCTTTGCCGTCCGCCCTTTGTTTGCCGTCCGCTTTTTGGTAGCTGATGGCAAAGAGCTTCTTTGCCGTCAGCTAGCAGACAGCAAAGAGCTGGCAGATGGCAAATTAGCTGATTCCAGTAGTGTTTGAATGAATAGTTGTTGATTGCTCATTAAAAGATTTGAATTTAATAGGACACACCCCCGCCCCAAATATAGAATGAGGGTGGGCCCACAATTAATCCCTTTACAATACCTATATATGAACATTTATAGTTCATGAATTGGGATCCCTATAAAATTAATGTCGCCAATATATAAAGTTTTGAACGAAATTATTATCATTTAATTTTTAATAAAATATTTTGATAATTAAATGTCTATCTTATAAACAACCTTGCTCTTAATGAATATTATCATTAATTTTCTTCCAAGGAATATATTTTTATTAAATTTCTATCTTATTTACTACGCTTTCAATGAGTATATATATGCCTTTTGACGAGCAAATACATATGCTCTTAATGAGTAAATACATATGCTTTTAATGCGTATATATACGCTTTTATTTAGTATATATGCATTTCCTGAGTATATATATGCAGACAGTGCCTTATTTTCTTGCACATTGCTCTCTCTCTCTCTCTCTCTCTCTCTCTCTCTCTCTCTTACACAAACTCTGTCTCTCACCATCCCTTCCTCCCTCTCTGTATCTATCTATCTATTTCCATCGCGAAGAGAAAGGTGCAAATTTCTTACTCTGTGTAGATCCGTCCTTATGGAAATTTATTGCCTTTTAAAAAATTATGCAATTGTTGTTCTTTGTAGATTCTCTCAAAGATATTCTTGGGGATTTTAAAGACCTCAATCTCGATTTGTCTCGTACGAGTTTAACTGGTAAGCCATCTAAATTCACAAACTTTAGTAGGGAGTATTTTAAATTTTGCTGAAATTTATTTGTTATAGTCTACAACTTTTAGAGTAGGTTGGATTCACCTTACAAAATTCACCCCAATACTGCATGCATGTGTTGAAACAATACTATTGTTTAGATTGTGTAGGTTGATTTTTGCTGGAAACCTATTAAAAAAATACTCTATTGGTTGATGTTTTGTGGGTCCACAATTATCATGGATGGCTTCTAGTGTTTTGAGTGCATTATTTGTGCTAGATCTTTATAAGATTTAAATTTAATAGGATACAACCACAAAAAGATATTCCTGGAAAGAGAGTGGTCCCCACAGTCCATTTACAATATGTATCGAATTGAACATTTAAAGTTCTTGAATTTGGATAACTCATAGATTAAGGCCTCCAATATATAAATTTCCGGAGTGAGATTGTATCATTAATTTCTACTTAAATATTTCAATAATTATATGTTCATCTTAAAAAATAACCTTTTTTCAATAGAGTACTATACTTAACTTTATTCAAAAGAATATTTTAGGAATTAAATGAATACCTTGTTTACCATGATTTTAATGAGAATATTACATAAATATTTATTTCCTTATTTACTTGAGGTGTTGACCATACTAGCCCTTGGATCGTGCAAAATTCATAGTCCATGTGAATCTAGGCGCACAAAAAGAAGTGTTTAGTTTAACACTCTATAGTCCCAAATGAAATACCACAACAAGAGTGAAGGGACTATTTGCTAGGGTAGCAAGAAACATTCATATATCGATGCATCAAATATACCGTAAATCGTGACATCATTCCTGTAGGGGCCCAGTTCGTTCACGGAGAACACTTCTGACGAAGAAAATGCCATCACTTGGGTACGTGGCTCTTATCCTTGTAATATACAGTACAAAATGCACGTGTTTAGACAATGCTATTATTTATAATGTGTTGATAGTTTTCCATTTGTAAAGAAGTGGACCAATGTCAATACATACCCATCCTCATGGCCGAGTTCCGGTGTTTTCATTGAATAGTTGATGATAGATCTTTAGATGATTTGAATTTATTAAGACATATCCATAGTAAAATGCATAAAGAGGATGGTCCCCAATAATCCCTTTACAAGGTCAGTGGAAATTAATATACAATGAGATGTCATGAAGTGGTGTAAAATTTAGATGGAACAATAAGATGGAGGTCTTATATCGTGGTTAATCTTCTTCACAATTTGAAGTTACCATATTTTTCCATTTGGAAGTTGAGATGTTATATTTGTAGTGATAACATGTCTTATAGAAATTGATGAACATGTCCTTTAATTCTTGTTTTTTTCTATTGATTTGCATATTTGAATTTTTGTATTCCATTTGGGGCAAGAAACTAAGATTTGGCCATGTGTTTAATTGCATGTATCCCTAGCACTATATTTGCATATTTTGTTAAAGATGGTGCCTCGTGCACTTGGTGCAGGAAGGTAGTTGACTTATTCTGAGTTGTTATATTATCTGACTGTAGGTGAAACTGTCAGAACCCTTAGCAGGGTGGCGAACGTGGCCGGAGGTAGCAAATCGAAAATCACCCGAGGAAGTTACCCAGGTTCAGGTCTCCCTTGAGGGGTAACACCCTACGTACTACTTTTATTTTGTATTTATGGTGGAGTACCTCGTGCGAGGGTTATAATGGGGGGATGATTTGTGACTACGGAGAGTATGTTTCTACAAGGGTAGATGGCCCCGCTAGCCCTCATGCCCGGTCTTATATAGACGATTAGGGCTAGGGTATATATGAATCTAACCGACCTCCAGCCACCACCTTGCTTAGCTTGCACTCCAAGATGAATATTGAAATCCTTCCAGGCCTCCAGGATCCCTCATTTCGCCAGGCTCCTTTTAGGCAGTGCGGACCTTGTGGTTGGTCTGTTGCTGGGTTTCCCTTAGGCAAGCCACCCTCGGTGTACCGCAGTGTTTGTAGCCACCGAGCTTGTTTGGAGTTGGAATGTCTTAGTATGTTGGGGGACCAGAACCCATGTGGGCTCCTCATGTTTCCAGAGCTTCAGCGTTTGCACGACTTTAGGCATTCCAGGGGGCTCTACGGATGCGCGGCCTTGCAGTCCAATCTTCACAATTCGTGGGCTTAGCGTAATGCCTTCGGCCCAGAGCCCCCTGGTTCACAACCTTCGCCGCGTCTGACTTGAAGTAGCGAGTCCCTTGTGTCCATGGCTTGCAAGAACGTCGCTGCGTCGGAGAAGATTCAAAATCGGAGCACTCAGTTAGGCCATTGAAGAGGCTCTCGACCATGGGGCAAGGTCCAAACTGCGTGACAGTGGCAGTTTTCCCCTCGTCTCCCAAGCCAATGCTCCACATGTCGCTTCTTGTTTTGGTGCAATCTTTAGGAGTCATGCCGCCGGTTTGCATCCATACATGGCTTTATAAATCGAGGGAGGTTAGCGCAAGTAGCACATGTCCTTCCTCCAATTCTCCTAATATTCGTCCTCTATTGCGGCGGAGAATCACAGACCCAGGGTGCTCAGGATGAGCGGGAGAGATGCGGCGGATGGCCGCGGGGGCATCAATGTGGAGGAATCCTCAAGTTCCGAGCCTCCTCCCATGGCATGGGCGGTTGCTTCGCAAAAGGGACCGGGGAGCTGGAGGTCTTCTACGACAAACTTCAATCATCTATAGGGATTGGTTGCACGGTGATTTCTGCCCAGACGGAGTGTTTTGCCATGGCTCGTCAGGTGGTCGTTGGACAGGGTCACGAAACTTCAGTATTGGAACCTGGCCGTCCATACTTCCTTCATCTGCCGTAGCCTCTCTCTGCCTTGACACAACTTTGTCCAGGGGATTTTGACCTACTATGGGTGCCAACTCCATCATCTCACACCAAACAGGGGTTTTACATCTTGCCTCTTTCATTACCCGGTGTGAGTGCTTTCTTGGGACAACCCCACATTTTGGCATTCTGGCACTATTTCTTTGAGATGATACCTCACAAGGAAAATGGCGTTGGACTCCCGATTGTGGCGGAGTGGTGATTCAACCTTGTCCGGGCTCCGGATACTTCAAGCTAGCAATGCCACAGATGACAGAGTCATGCCAATGCGATTGGTTTTATGCTTTGGACCTCCTGAAGATAGATACAGAGACGGGCTTGCATGTTTTCACAAATGAACTACCACAGGAGATACAATCTTAGAGCTCGGCGACCGAGCTCTCCATGAAAAACACTAAGTTGGCGGAGGTGGACTACCACCTCAAGGACGCAGGACTTACAGTTACGTAGATCTTGAAGACGTGGATAGAAAGGAACATCTAGCCACTGGCATGGAAGGAGCGCCCAATGTATGAGTACAGAGTCCGGAACAAAGGTCTCACAATCTGAGTTGAACTCGCACATGTACTTTGTGACCCACGTCCCCATGGATGAGATATTCTCGGAGGTCACGGTAGAACCCTTTCATTGGGGTAACCATCCAGGGAAGGTCAACACAATTTTCTTCCTTTACTACCTGGCCACTTTCGGCCGATTAGTTGGCATGTTATTTCTGCCCCATGTCTAAATTTCAAAGCCTTTGTTTTAGAGCCACCCAGCCTTGTTGTGTGGTCTCAACGGTGCTAGCATGTATGCCGCAGCAACAACCTGCGCAGAGGCCATGACGCCTTTGAAGAACCGCGGGAGGGACTGAAGAGGATGAACACTTCGTCGTCGGCCACAAGAAATGTGGGGCACCAAAGGGAGTCATTGGCACTCCAGTTGAACCATACTATCATCACAATAGGGTTCGAAGGAGGTCGTGGCGACCCATCCGACGCAATCTGTCAACGCGCTAGTCCCGACCAGAAGTCGTAGTGGGACCATTTTTGAAGCCTGTCACTGCAAGACGTTCCCGTCGACATCGTGTGCTCATGCGATGAATTCATAGGTGTCGATCCCTATTTTCTGACGTTTTGCGAAAATGCCCCAACACCGGAGTGCGGAAACCGTCGCCCAAGTATGCACTTGTCATTAATTCAAGTCATCTCCTCTTCTCCAGTGCCGTGATGCTGAAGCACTGTTGTCGGTTGCGTCGACTAAATAAAAAATTGGCGAACCGGGAGCCTCCGCAGGTGCTCATTCCCTTGGTTATTCTCCTTTTGGTTTGGGAGGTGGTCTCCCCTGTCATGAGCCCCTTGGAGTTTGGTAGTGGCCTTACACCGGAGCTTGCACTCTCTACGAGGCATAGAGAGTGCTCGCCTGTCAGGAGGCATGGAAAGAGCCCACCTGTGATGGCGGTCACGTGTTCTCCTTCAGGGCTACCAATGAAGCCGTGGGTCTAAGCATTATGGAGGGGTGTTCATCAGAGCCAGAGACCTGTCCTGCGGCCACACAATCCTTCACCCTTCCTTCATGCCTAAAGAGGAAGCTGACGGTTCTGTTGTGTTTGAGGAGATGGATGCTGCTTTACGAGAGAACAACAAACGCGCCCGAGCCTTAGGAAATGCTTTCAAGAGACTTGGGCAAGCGATCCATGCCAGAATGGAGGTAATCCCTTAGAGTAGCGCTTCCTATGCCCATTAGACCCTGAGCCTTAATTGTCATTGTGCCGAGGACCGGGCTCAAGGTCTTCTATGATCGCTAGTCCCCGGACATGAATTTTTGACTTGCTTCGGTTCTGTAGATGCCGCGTTAGTGCAATGAATGGCTTAAAGCTGAGGCTGGAGAGCTTTGACGGTTGTTGGTTGAAGGGAGGTCGTGGACCGCTATGTTGGAGGACTTCATTGATGGTCACATCTGTGAGTAGAGTTGCCTATGCTGCCTTATTATATGTTAAGCTTCCAGCTAACAACAATATCTTCTTTCGTATAATGTAGCAGAAAACCAGTATTATGAAATGCTAAGATGGTTAGGCCTAGCCTGGAAAAAAGCCAATCAAATTCCCTATCACTGATGTTGATCTCAAAAAGGCCCGTTCATGTATGGAGTAATTGCCCCATGCCAAGTCTGTAGCGGAGTCGAACAAAAAGATCACTTCCATCCTCCGTGGCCTTCTCAAAGAGAAGTGATGTGTAGAGGGTGTGCTCCAACACTGCGTCATGACGCTCAAAACCGACCTAGCTACTGCAGAGGCTTGAGAGTGCACATTAGTCATTGTGGAAGTGGATTCCTTGCAGGAGGTTGGTCGACAGGCTTCCCTGGAGTTGGAGGACCAACGTGTAAGTGCGTGCTAAAAATCTTGAGGAAGCTATGAACATATGTAAATTTCCTCTTGATCAATTTGTCTCGAGAATTTTTATGTCAGGGCATTTTTTATTCCCTTTTTGTGTGACGGTACTTCCCTGGAGATGGACATCGTCTTTGGCAAGGGGGGGGGGGGGGGGTTGAGTATGGTTGTACCCTTGTTGCAATAGTCGGCAAAGGCCCTTATTCGGATATTGGGGTCAATGTGGAGCACCAGCATGGTAGAACTTTGCTATGGGCTATAATTGACATTTTGAAGGAGCCCGGATTGTCTTCGCGCAGCTTAAGGCACACCATCTGGGTATTTCCACGAAGATCGTCGCTACTTTGGTTCCCGAGGACTGCCAAGTTTTGGACTTCGTCGAGTAAGTGAAGGAGGCCACCAAGATAGTGGCGGCAGACTACGACCTGGATGTAGGCGTGGAGTAGCCTGAAAAGATAGAATGACCTTTGTGGCCTAGGTTGCACAAATTTAGTTTTATGCATTTTTAGCGCACTTGAATTTAATATTAGTGTGAAACTTGCTTATGATATTGCCTGAAGTTGTTTGTCTTTATGTTTATGTTAGGAGCCGGGACAACCAATAATATTTCTAGTCTCCGGCTTCTAGTGGGTATGCCTTGTGGGACGGGACCACCGTTATTTTCAGTGGTTATGTCTTACGTCGACGCAACCACGTGTAGGTGACACCGGGAGGTCGGTAAGGGCATACTATCCCTTGGGTTCGGACAAGTAGAGGGAATGAGTGATGCAGCCTCTGTCCTGGTCATGGCGAGGTCCGGTGTGCACAATATGCAACCCCTGATCCAGGCGAGCAGAGAGTTAAACTTGTTTCCACCTCTCAATCTATCCCAGCGTGTTCATTGTTTATTTAGCAGTTGAGATAGTAGATCGATATGGGAGAGAAGCAATGATTCCTTTATTCACTAGTTTATTTGGATCGAGCTAAAATATATATGCTAAAAAACATGATTTCTAGAGGCAACTTCTGCATAAAAGAGACGTAGCTCGACAACGTTCTATGCACGCGTTGTAACCCGACCAGTCTTGCGATTGTGATGATAGTAGGCCCCATCGCCGAGGGCTTCATGAATGATGTAGGGTCCCTACCATGGGGAGGAGAAATTGTTCTTCCACGGCTTCTGCTTGTGGGGAGACAATGTCGCTGATGCTGAACTCATGAGCCTTGACGCGTCGCCTTGGTACTGGCACAACTTCTGCTGGTAGACGGTTGTCTGCTCGAGGGCGATGAGCCTGGTTCTTCTTTGGTGTTGATGTCGTCCTTCCTAGATTCTTATATGGCTTCCTTGTTGTGAGGGCAACGTGTAGGAGTCGTACACTATATTAGAAGATACTACAACCTCCGGCCCATATACCATAAAGAAAGGTGTGTAGCCGATGGAGTGGTTTGGCATCGTTCACAGGCTCCAGAGAACGGATGGGAGCTCATTAACCAACTTTCGTTTTGCTTGCACCAGAAGGGTGATGAGGCGAGGCTTTAGGCCTTGTATTATTAGCCTGTTGGCTCGCTCTACCTGTCTGTTGGACTGCCGGTGTAAGATCGAGTAGTAGTCTATTTGGGTTCTCCATGGCAGAATTCCTCTAATGTGTCTGCTGTAAAGTTTGTGCTGTTGTTAGTGATGAAGTTTTGGGAGACGCCGAATCTATGTTTGATGCTAGAGATGAACTTGATCGTTGTGTCGGCTTCAACATTCATAATGGTCTTGGCCCCTATCCACTTTGTGAATTTGTCAGTGGTGACTAGAAGGAACTTGAAGCTGTCTGGAATTGTCGCGAGGGGCCCCACCCTGTCCAGCCCCCATATAGAGAATGGCCACAGCAGAAGTATTGTTTTCTGGGCGGTGGACAACATGTGTGACATCTGTGTGAATTGTTGATAGCCGACACACTTGCGGATGATCTCTTCAGTGTCGCGGGAGGCGTGAGGCTAGAAGAAGCCATGCCAACCAATGTTTGTCGGGCTGCATGATGACCACATGCCCCTGCATGAATTTCTTGCAAGAGCTGGTGAGCTTCTTCGCCGGGCATGCAACACTTGACGATGCCAGTCAGGCTTCGTTTATGTAGTTCTTGAATCACTGTATACGACTTGGAACAACATACAATGTGTCGGGCTTTGTTCTTGTCCTCCGGGAGTTCTCCATTGACAAGGTACACGAGCAGCGGCTGTGTCCAAAACCAGAATTCTTGCGAGGACCTCCTCCGTGGGTTAATTGGTTCCATCCTCGGCCTCAATGTTCACGAGTTTCGGGCTTTCAGAGGTCAAAGTATCGTCTGTGACGTCTTGTATCCATACGGATGGTTTGCAGATGAACTCTAGGAGTGTGTCAGCCTAGACTAGTTCGCAGGCTGCTCCCCGCGTGCCAAGTTGCAATGCCCATGTTTTCAGTGTGCTTGACGTGGTACAACTCTATGTCGTCGAATTTTCCTTCCAACTAGCAGACTGCCATGCAGTACATGGGCATATTTGAGTCCTTTCTGCCAAATGTCTTCATCACCCGCTGGACAACGAGGTCAGAATCGCCGTGGCAAATGAGGCATTGGATGCCCATGGAGGCCACGATGCGGAGTCCATGGAGGAGGGCTTCATATTCTGCAACATTGTTGTAGTCAGAGAAGTGTATCTGTAGTAAATATCTCATCCTATCCCCCCATGTGGGGACGAGGACCACGCAGGCTCCTAATCGCTCCACGGCCATGGAGTTGTCAAAGTACATGAGCCAATACTCAATTTGACATTATGTGGTATCTGCTGTGCTTCTGTCCATTTGACAAGAAAGTCTGCAATGGCCTAGGACTTGAAAGCCGAGTGTGGCTTGTACGTGATTTGAAAGGGTAGGAGCCCACTTGGCTACGTGGCATGTCGTGTCTTTGTTGTTAACGATGTCTAATGATGGTGCATGGCTGACTAACGTGAGGGGGTTGTCTTGGAAGTAGTGGCGCAACTTGCGGGTCACTGTGAACACGCCGTACATGATTTTCTGGTAGTGTGGGTAGCTAGTCTTGCACGGGGTCAACACTTCACTAGCATAGTAGACCGGGTGCTAAACCCGCCTTGCCTTTCCCTGCTCCTCTCTTTCCATAGCTATGACTGCACTGACAACCTGGGTAGTGGCGGATATAAAATAGTGAGAACGGCTCTGATTGTGCAATGGGTGCCAACTGTGGTTTGGATTGTAGGAGTTGCTTGAGGTCTTCAAATGTGGCCTTTGCTTCTTCGCTCCAGTAGAACATGTCAGTTTTGTGGTCTAGGTGGTATTATCACTAGCATCCTAAACTAGTGTAAGCTTTTAGAGCACACATCTCTTGGCCTCTCTTGACCATTTTCCCACATAGTCTTGATTTGCTGACTTCAATTAGTGTCTACGCATCTAAGCGCATGCAGGGGCATCCAAGAAACAATGATTTCAATCTCAAGCAAGTGAGGACCGAGATTTGGTCGGCAAAGCTTCAACGCCAAGTGTCCTTTTACCCAAATGTGCCCTTCATAGAATCCATATTTGGTCCATTATAGTCTACCTTGTTATTGGCTTCATCATGGCTAGTATGAAATTAGAATTATTATTTTTGCTATCTTACAAAAGGTAATACTTTTATGTATGGAGAATGTGAGAGTAGAGAGGTGAGCCTTGTAAGATAATGGTGGCGATGTGTAGTTTAGGGGTTCCGGTGGCATGACAATGTAAGGGTAAGATGCCAATGTTGGTTTTAGTGGGGTAATGGTGGTTTGGGCCTAACTTACTATAGCATGTGAAGGAACCACCAGTTAAATGAAGAACATTGTAGAACTGATTTGATACCCAGACCCCGAGTTGTAATATTTAATTTAATGCTTTTGATGTCGACGATGAGTTTAGCACCAATGTTTTGATCATGGAAATGATCATGTAGAGATAATGGAAATGGGGTTTGGAATTCAAGAGGATTGCATAGGAGACTAAGAATACGGTACTCTTACCTCAGTTCAGGACCCCGAGACCACTAATAGCCTTATTTATTGCTAGTGTATAATGATATCCATATGTGTTTAAAATAAGTGCATGGGATATATTTGAACTACCGACAATGTCTTACATGGATGATTAATTGGAATGATCTCTTCTTTCGGCATGGGGCTCTAGGTCCTTATATAGTGACACCTTCTCCGCTGGCAAGTGTACAATCTTCAATATGGTATCGCCATGCTCACTAACTAGTAAAAATCTCCTAGATAAGTTAGGATCATGTATTCCCTAAACCTTCATCCTTTTTTCCTCTAAGTACCTACCTGGCATGACTACGTGCGATCCTGAGAGACCCCAGGAATTGCTATGTTATGATCCATCTCCTCATACATTATACCTCCTTAGTAGTCATTCACCAATTATGAACACCCGAGTATGACATCAATCATGTAAACATCTATCACTAACCGTTCATTCTTTGAAAAATATTGGCATCCCCATTTCAGTGTCTTCTTTTGCCATCTAAAGATTCGTACGATGTTGCGGAAGATCACACATCTACTGACTAGTTAGAAAGCTCTGATGCTCTCTAATGACAAGGAGTCATATTTGAGAAAACACCCATGTTATCAGACATAACTATAAATGATCTAGGTGAACCTCTATCCTTGTTTAATTAAGTACTATCAACACCTTTCATAGGAAATTTTGGTGCAAAATAGGGCATGATGTCAAGGACGAGTGATCTCTAGTTACCTTGGATACAATCATTGAGAAATCTTGGCCTCCACAACCTGACATTTCACAATGATTCCAAGTGCATCAAATGCCTTTGGCTACAATGCTCGAGTGAGGAATGGAAAGACAAGGTTTCAGTTAGGCTTCTAAGCTATTTTAAGTGATTTTACATACTTGTTAAGTTCTTCTTAGGAAAGGGAGAACGAATTCTAGTATGGAAAGATTGTTAGCCAGGTTCCACATATGTGTTGAGTCCAATATGTCAATGTCATGGTTGATTAAGCAGTTATTCAAAGAGTAATCAATTACTACTACCTTGTAGAGTAACACACACACATTAATCATCCTTGAGAAATCTGTCCATCCCAGCTATGAAACATTTCTTACTATTTTAAATCACACTGCATAATAGGCATCCCGAAGTGGACATGGAAGATGTGATGATATTTAAGTGGACATGGAAGATATGATGATATATAAGTGGACATAAAATGGGTCATTCAGCTCATGGATAATGCCATGCCTTCATTGTGGTATCACATAAGTAGTCAGGAGCAATCCTTATCTAGAAAATCAAGGCACCATGAAGGCACTATTCTTCATGTGGTTCACCTGAAAGGACCCTTGTTGGATACTTGACTGTCTTGACGAGAGTATGGTTTTCCAACCGAAGGGCATTCTACAGTCGACGGAGACTTCTAGATATTTGCATGTGAGTTCTTGTTCAAAGGCTTGAGGGAATTGAGGGCTAATTGGCCTTCTTGAAGACAATGTTGTGATGTACTCCTCGCAGTGCCAGCTCAATGAGTGTGTTCCAATGGAGAAAGGTAGGACTTCAATTTGACATTCTCCTTTATGCCCACTACATATGGCTTGACTATAATGCCATGTCACTAGTGACAAAATGATATCATAACAATCGAGTGGTTAAGCAGTTCTAGGAAAACTTCTGCCTACGAAGAACTGAACAACACCGTGGTATTTCAGAGGATGTAGTCCCTTTCTTGTATTTTTATGGAGTTCGGTATGTGTGGTGTTTGTGCCCACATTAACACCACCCTCTTGAAATATATTTGTCTGTATTTAATATAGTGATTTGTAGAACTTGGTGTTTTTTGAAAGAATGTGGAGGGTGTGATGATGATAGTTGGATCTATATCCAAAAGGGCTTGCAAAAAATGTGACAACTATATACAACTTAATTATAGACAAACCAATACATAATGAAAAAAACTTTAAGTTTAAATGTATGACCTAATTTTAGAATCCTAGCAAACACTGGCCGAGTACATTTTGGGCCAATACTTATTCACATTTTAAATAAAATAAAATAAAAACATATCATTTAATTTGGATAAGCACGAAGATACTATAGTAGATGGTTTCGCGTTGATATATTGTACTTATGTTCTGACTACTGGTTGCATATCTAATGGTTGGCGAAAGTTCATATGTAGCCAATCATCGACAAAATGGGTGATTTTTGCTCAAAAGTGGGAGCAAGTTTCTCTCTATTGCGGCAGGGTTCGTCGTCATTGTTCAATCTTCAAACGTAGCTCACCAGTGTCTTGCCTAATTGGGGAACAACAAGATGTAACAAATCAGGAGCTAATTCCAATGGAGGACGAAGCATTACACTAATGGTGTTAGGATGTATAAAACTCAACAAAGTTTGGTAGTCTAAAAACTTTTACCACCTTGGACATAGACATATCAAGTCTTTTTGCCTGGCGCTTTTTTCCTTCAGGGGCAGGATCAGTACCACCATACCATTAACTAAGACCTAAATACCTCACAAAAATGTGAGGACAAAACTCTTCACTACCGCCACCATCATTGATATCACTAAAATATAAAAGTATATATAAAGATGAATGGTTACAGTGGTTTCCATCGTTGATGCTCATCCACCACCATAGTCCATGCTCAACCCTCTTGGATCCCTCAATTCCATCACCTTTGCCTTGTCCAATGTATATCGACATTCTTGGCCATGAATTGCCAATGACATATTGCAATGATGATCAAGAGGCTTTTTGAATATATTTATTCTTTTAGTGATGATATTTTATCTATTGTACTAAAGCATGTAACCAAAAGATATTTTCTTCCTTCGGTCTACATAATGGGAGTATTTGAGGGCCAACTCCATGGCCCAGTTTTTGTAAATCATGTAATTTAGTGAATCCATGATTTATTCAATGACATCTCTTGCAATAAGTGCAAGTTTTTCGTTTGGCCCTCACCAAAATATACTATGGTGACATGTTCACACTCACTTTTGTCCTTAAGCACATAGCCGACATGTCGATGTTCAACATGGCATCAACATCATCATCTAACATTCCAAGTATAGTCATAGGGTTTCCATGTCATCATTGAATGTCTCTTTGATTTGTGGTGAAACCCTAACCATCATGTAAATCTAACTTGACACCATACTAGTTTGTTACATGTTACTAAAGTCTAGTCCGCCAACTCTAGCCCAATCATTTCGGTAGCAATACTTAGGTCAACCCAAGCGTTCTACCGCCAATTAGTAGAAACACAACTAGAGAACCACCCCACGCTGTAAATGGTTAAATAGCTTCATTGCCAATAGCATATCATTGATGTGAGAATCTCTCATCGCAAACATGAAACAACATGCTTGCAAGTTTTCACACATCACAAACAAGGAATGTCGAGCGGCCATCCATGATGCAGATCTCAACGCAAACGATCACGACCATCCTTTTCAACCATCCATTCATTCATATTCACATATATTACATCCACATACCACAATCATCCATTCACTTTTGCATATGTTACATCCATATAGCTCACCCATTCATCAACAAGATGAAGTAACAAATCACATTTATATATGAAGCAACATAATAAATTGATCACTTAGTTTTGACCATCCATACATGACCAAACATAAGTGATGTCCCATTCATATATGAGCCATCATAATTGATATATGAAAATAGAGTGATCGACAATTGTTTTGCCCCTCTCGCCATTCATCAGGTGTATTCAGTTGGTTAACTACCAAATGAACATTTAGTTCAGCATTGCAGTCTCTCCATTTTTAGGAACTTGGTTCTTTGCGACTCCCTTCGTTCCATATTTGTCGCTAATTTAGTACAAACGGATCTAAGGATACGTGGTGTTCTCTTGGCGCCAGATCTGAAGAGGGATGTACCACCATGACCACATAATACGTAAATAGATGATAGAAACAAACTATAACTGTACATGATAGAATTGAGAAACAAACATAATTGTCTGTGAAGGACCTTGCTTCATGTTCCTTGCACCCAGGATGGTACCAATCAGAAGAAATCCTCTTATCTTTAGGTTTTGCACTATCTCAGTGATATTGAAATGGTGGCATCCTCGTATGGCCGGGGGGGGGGGGGGGGAGGGGTGAAAACAGGGAGATAGAAAAATAAGAGAGGGACATACCACCTTGGCGGAGGAGTGCATGCATGGAGGGGAGTGGCAATCGGGAGGGTGAAGGTAAGAATGCAGATATGAGCAATGTCTGTGGGTGGAGGGGTGGCGGCTGGAGGAGAGAAAGAGGCCGTCATTTTCTCGTTTATATCAGGAGAGGGTGAGAGAGTGAGAAGGGTTAGAGTTAGTGAGGAATGATTAGGTTTAGACTAGCCACAGTGAGAGTAACTTCAGCAGTAACATCGAGTCCAACTCAGCAAATTTGCTTATGTGGCAATGAGTTAATGAGGAGAGATGTAGTTTGAGTAACTTAGCTAGTTACTGTAACATCACATGTCCCAATGTAATATGAGTCTATAACCTAATAATTGAAGCTTTGCATGACACCACACTTATGTTACTACCCACTATGAAGGTAGTAACATAGTCTAGGGATATGTGTATGTTAATAGTGTATGTTACTCTCCATTGTGGCTAGTCTTATATAAAACCTAGGAATTTCGTATACGCTCATTAAGTACTATCCATATGCTATAATTTGCATTGGGTGTGCTACCGTTCTGGGTCTACCTCTTCACAAGCACACATATTTGGGTCTCCCTGTGCTACAACTATTTCTCAAGCATTGTTAGACCCATTCTTAGACCAATCGTGTGCGATGAGGGGTCTTGTTAGAGGTGATGTGTATATTAGTGAAATGAGCCAGAAAACTCCGTAATTAACCGTGTGTGATGAGAGGTCTTGTTAGAGGTGATGTGTATATTAGTGAAATGAGCCTGAAAACTCCGTAATTAACACATCCGCTTCAATGCCCATTTATGCAATGTGGAATTGCACCTACCTCAATAGTTGCTTTAAAGAGGCTCAACATAAAAACATATGTTTGATGGCATGGTCATTTATGCATTGTGAAACATCTATAACATAATATAAAACATTTCAGTGAGTTATTATGACGACTCATTAATGGCCATCGATGTCGTCAACCAACCGAGTTTGCCTTTGAGCCTTCTTGAGGGTTTGCCATTCCCATGTCCTATGACCGGCCTCTTTAGTATTTTTTTTTCCTTCAATGAACCTAAGGGTTGGATTTTCCCATGTGAACTGTTTTCGAGTTTAGGAGATTGACATATCTTATGCCTCCCTTTTAGCAAAGCAATGCGACAGGTTTGCCGCGTATGCATGTTATAAAGGTGAAATTAATTAGCCACGTACAAATGCAACATTGATCTAGAGCTTAACGTGCTTTGAAACATAATTTAAACATAAAATCCAAATGTGATTGGTAACGCAGTAGGTTGTTTCACGGAATGTTGAGCCCGTTTACTGTTAAATAAAAACAAGTAATCTATATATCATTTTACTAAGGGCATCTCTAACACCGATTGAAATTTTTTCTCCCACATACGTCCGCAGACAGGGAGGACAAGTCCACGGACACTGATGTCGGAGGCTGCCATCCAACGCTGCCCGCATACATTTCAACTACTATTCGAACTAACCGGACAAATTTTGTGCAAACACGGCCGGATTTTCATATAAACCAGAAGAAATTAATGCAAACACACTTGGATTTCATATAAACATGATAGAATTCATTACATTTCAGACATACTTCAAATAAAAGCGGTGCTCGTCCAACTCTATAGGTATAATTAATTAACCTAATTTAAATGATCGCCTGCGCCCGTTCCCCGTATCCGGCCAGGAGCCCCGAGAACTGAAGCTTCAGCTTCTCCAGTTCCACATTAGCGCTCTCCAGCTCCGCCGCCAGAGCTCCGGGAAGTGAAACTGTCTGCCTCCACGTCGCCACCAAGCGGGTAATCCACCAACGATGTTCAGCCCACCAAGCTTGACTTGAATGAGAGGGGAGGAGCGGTGGCCTTCTTGGGACCCGAGCATCGGCGACCTACCGTGCACTACGCATCCTCGCTCCTAGCGGCGCCCTCGGATGTGCCAACTTCGTGGTCGTGGTAGCGGGGCACGGCCTCGACGGAGCCGGTGATGTCCTCATCCTGCTCCTCGGTCTTGCCCCACGCCTCGTCCGCTGCCTCATCGAATTCTTTGAAGGCGGCCTCCAGTTCCGCTTGTCGCTGGGGGAACCGCCAGCGGGCGATGCACATCTCATGGGCGGAGCGGCATGACTTGAGCAGCACTGACTGCTCCTTCATGTCCGCGTCCGGCGTGATCTCCCTGCCGGTGTTGAGCCGCTTCTCCTCCTTCTAGTGCTCTTGGAGGAGTTGGAGGTTCTAGGTAGCGTTAGCCTACACCTGGAACTGCTCCTCCCGCACCATGTCCATGTAATGGGCACGGGTCTTGCTGATGGTCATGGTGCAATGCCTGGCTAGGAGGGTGGCGCCAGATCGTCCTCGGCCACGTCCTCCATTGCGACGTCGTCGGCCTTCGGCTGCCGGCCTGCCAGCCGGTAGCAATGACGACCATCTCCTTCTTCTGCTCTGGTGACAGTCCATCGCAGAGAGCTTTATAGCGCGAGGAGGCCATGGGGGTGAAGAAGAGGAGAAAGGGACCGGACGAGGATGAATGTGGCTATGGCCGGGGCTGCGGTTTATATAGCGTTCGAATGTCAATGGTGGGCGGTGGCGACGGAGTAGGTTCCTCGGCAACCGCATGTCATGACTGTGTGTGGCACATGGCCGGACAACCAGCTATGGTGTCATATGAACGTGGAGTACTCGCATGCACCAGGAAGAGGCATGGGTGGCACTCTCACAGTCGGCGCGCCGCTTATGTGCTAGCACCAGTGAGAGGCCGCGTCCGCTCTGGCAGGATATGAATGCAGCACTGAAGCACTCGAGAGGCGCCGACCTTTTCTGGCGGGAAGCGCTCGCGGGCGAGTGACCGGGTTTGGGTGGGTCAGGCCGGGCAAACACAGCGGTCCGGACGCCCGCAAAGCCCCCTCCCCCCTTTGTCTGATATTAACGTGCATACACAACATTATTAGTACCACTTATAAAAGAACGAGTATGGTGAATCCAAATCAGCCTAGTCTTTCAGCCAGTGGTATCGAATGACCCATGTTGCTCCAGTGATGTATTCAACACATCATCGTCAATCTGGAACGAACATTAATTGCAATTGTCTAGAAACAACATTAATTGCATTAATGATAGTTAATCTTTGAAATAGCATTACCTAGAATTATTTAGAAACAACATTAATTTTATTAATGACAATCAATATTGGAAATAACATTGATTGTCACGCTGAGAAGAAATGTGGAAAATACTATATTTAGTATCTTTGAGTGTTCAAGTACCGGTGTCATTGTATTTCTAGATATGTGGCCGATTTAAAGTGGCCACAACAAGACCGACACACTATATTAGCTCATATTTCTCAAGAACCAATATTTACGCGCAGCGATAGGGGAGTTACGGGAGTGGAAGAAGTGGAGGTAAAGCTCCTCAAAATCTGATCAAATTGTTCATTCGTCCACATGCACGATTACGTGTGTATCATAGGTCGGAGTTTTAGAACATTGAGTACTGTACACTTAGTTATACGTCTTATATTTCTGGAGTGAGGTTATACTATATAATTTGGATTGTTAGTGGGCGCGTTTACCGCTTAGATTAATATATATGTACCAGAATTATGAGATCAAAGAAACTGACAACACATAGAATGTGGAGCACCCAATTTTGAATATTTAAGCATCTCGTACGGGATGTCACAGTTTATATGTCTTTTGTTAGTGTTGTTATTTTCTGACTGATTACTAATATTCAAATCCATGATTTATGCGTGCAGATCGATCATGAATCCCGACAATAGAGGTCAAGAACCGACCGGGCCAGTGTATGCGCCGGTACCAATAAGGACAGCATTGTCGGTGGATCTTGGAAACGGACAGAACGGGACATTCCTGCACTCAAACATTGACGGTTCTACGACATTCCTGCTGCCAGATGTGAGGTCGGCAGCGGCGCCTACTCACCCAAC
The DNA here is from genome assembly GCF_018294505.1 of Triticum aestivum. NCBI lineage: Eukaryota > Viridiplantae > Streptophyta > Magnoliopsida > Poales > Poaceae > Triticum > Triticum aestivum. Next base: position 27,379,073 of record NC_057811.1, on the reverse strand, counting down.
GGCACCTGCACAGCAGAATCGGGATGAGGACCGCGCGATACACCTTATCGAGCTTCTATATTCCTGCGCCGCCGCGTTGGACGAAGGGCAGAAGGAGCTGGCAAACAAGGGGCTGGAGATGATATGCAGTCTCGCAACGGACGACGGCGAGCCCGTGCACCGCCTCGTGGCTTCGTTTGCCGACGCTCTGGCGCTGCGCATAGTCCAGCCATGGCAGGGCGTGTGCCGCGCTCTGCAGCTGCCGAAGACTACCCCCGCACCGGCGGCGAGCCCGTGCGCCGCCACTTCGCTGTGATGTGCCCTTTCCTCCGCCTTGCCGGGACCGCAGCGAACTATGCCATCATCGACGCTGTGCAGACCGAGAGGAATGCCGTGCTCCACGTCGTCGATCTCGGCGGCGCTGACCCCAGCCAGTGGCTTCTGCTCCTCCGCTTCTTTGCCAAGCGTCCTGGGGCGAGCGCACACCACCAAATCCTCCGTCTGACCATTGTGAACGAGGAGGACGAGTTCCTGTCCAGCACCGCTGCGCTCCTCGCCTTGGAAGCCGAGCACCTCCACGTCGGCTTCCAGTTCCACCCGGTGAAACTCCATATCAATCAGCTGAACAGCATCGAGCCCCTCGGTGTCAGGAGCGGCGAAGCATTGGTCATCGTCTCCACCTTACAGCTCCACCGTCTGCTTGCCGACGAGTTTGCAGAAGGGGCTACTCGTCCTCATGACAGGAAAGGAAAAGCGCAGGCGCATGCTACCATGACGAGGGCCGACGCGCTCCTCCGGGACCTAGCTGAGATATCGCCGAAGCTTATGGTAGTGACGGAGCAGGAGGCCAAGCACAACGGCGTGGAGTTCAGGGACCGGTTCGGGAATGCGCTCAAGTACTACGGGGCTCTGTTCGACGCCCTGGAGGAGAGCGTACCTACGCGCGGGTCGGCAATGGAGCGTGAAGGAGTGGAACGGTGCCTGCTACTGGACGAGATCAGGGATATCATTGCATATGACGGCGCCCAGCGCCGGGAATGCCACGACCCGATGTCGCGGTGGGCGCCGCGGACGGAAGCTGCAGGATTCGTGACTGTGCCGATGAGCCCCGGCAACGTGGCGCAAACGGCGATCCTAGGACGTATGTTGGCCAGTGGTAGCAGGGCGTACAGGGTATGCAGTGAGAATGAAGACGGGTGCCTCTTCATCTACCGGGACGACGTTCCGATGTTCTCCGTCTCGACTTGGCGCACGGTGTGATGAGGATCGCCACAACTGTGACCTGTGATCTTCTTGCAGATCTTCTCAATTCATTGCAAAAATTTCATACATCAGATGGATGTGTTTTGGTTATTTGCCTGAACTTGTTATCATTTTGAGTTGTAGTTATCGTACTGTAAAATGTTGTTTCACACCAGCAGACTTTGGAAAATGTTCAAGACATTTTAGTTATTTTTGGAACATTCAAGACAATTTAGTTGTTACCGTACCTTTGCTTAATTGTCTCTCTAACAGCCGCCACGCGAAACACTGCTTGCGACCTGTCTTTCTAACGACTTCATCGCCGAGATGTTGGGGGTGCTTTTCGTTGAGTATATTATGTACGTATATATTGTGTATAGGGCTCACCTCGTGTTTCCTCTGTATAGTTGAGGATGTGGCCCTCCCTCTGTACTTATATACGTGCCTGGTGGACCGATGAATACATTGTGATTGCACAGCCCATAACTTGCCTCTCTACATGGTATCTATCGCAGCACGATTCTAAACCCTAAGCCGCCGCCGCCACCGCGCCTCTACGCGCCGCCGCCGCTTCGCTTCCGCTCCATCTCACCCGCGCCGCACCATCCCGCATCGCCAGCACCGCACCATCCCGTGTCGCCAGCACCGCTTCGCTCCATCACTCCAGCGCCGCATCACTCTCCCTCGCCAAAGTCTCTGCATAGCCTTCTGCCCAGCGCCGCGAGCATCCGCATAGCATCACGCCAGCAATCGCCACGCCACATCGCTCCTGCCACGCCGCGTCTCGTTCCAACCCAGCATCCCGCACCGCATCACGCCAGCCATCGCCACGCCGCGTCGCTTTCTGCACTACCAGCGCCGCGTCGCTTTTCTGCCAGCGCCGCTCCCGCGTCGCAGCCCCTCGCAACCCTAACCCTAGTCATGAGTTCCTCCTCCTCCACCGTCTCCAACCCGTTCACCGGTCCCGATGTCACTCTCGTCCGCGACCTCAACATCCACGAGCGCGTCCCGGTGAAACTTGATCAATCCACCGCCTCCTACTCCGCTTGGAAGCGGTATTTTTCGCTGGTGTTCCGTGAGTACCTCCTTCATGGCCACGTCGACGGCACCGTGGACTTGGCCCTCATGATCCATGACGAGGAGTGGATGATCCTTGACGCCATCATCATCCGCTGGTTCTACCTCACCATCTCCACCGACCTCTTCCACACCGTGGTGAATGACGACGACGACGCCCACGTCGTCTGGACCAAGCTCAACGGCCTCTTCACCGACAACAAGCTGCAGCGCAAGGTCATTCTCCATGGCGAGTTTTACGGGTGCCAGCAGCTTGACTCGTCCATCGACGACTTTTGCATGAACCCATGGACCGGCGTTGTGCACGCCTACTCCATGCCGGTTCCCCGTGCTCCTGCCCCAGGTATTCTCGGCGCCCGGCCACCGTCGCACCAGGCGTTCTACGCCGCGCCGCAGCCCTATGCGGCGCCCTATGGGCTTCTCTCTTATGGCCAGCAGCCGCAGCCAGGTGGGCTGCCGCTGCTGCCCCTGATGGCCCCGCAGCAGCCTCTCTCGCCGGCGCCGTGGGACCCGGCTCTTCTGGCGGCTCTTCACACCGCCCCCTCACCGTCCACCTACACCGGCGGCGGCGACTGGTATATGGACACTGGAGCTACCGCGCATATGGCTGCCTATCCCGGTAACCTCCACACCTCCTATCCCGTCCACACTTCCAACCGCATCACCGTCGGTGACGGCTCCTCTCTTCCTATTACTCACATTGGTCATGCATATTTTTCGTCTAACTCCACTCCAATATCCATGTCTAATGTCTTAGTTTCTGCTGAACTTATTAAGAATCTTGTTTCTGTTCGTTCTCTTACACGTGAAAATCCTGTCACCGTTGAATTTGACGAATGTGGTTTTTCTGTTAAGGACGCTCGCACCCGGATGGTACTCCACCGATGTGACAGCCCCGACGAGCTCTACCCGGTTCACTCCGCCACCTCTACCACTTCCGCCGCCCCTGTCGCCCTCGCCACCGGAGTGGATCTTTGGCACGCTCGCTTGGGTCATCCCAATCCCGCCACCCTTCGTCATATACTTCGGAGTTTTTCTTTCACGTGTAATAAGAACGAGGATCACTCGTGTCATGCATGTCGCCTCGGCAAACATGCTCGTCTCCCGTTTAGGGCTTCTTCTCATGTTGCATCGTACCCGTTTGAGTTAATTCATAGTGATGTTTGGACCTCTCCTGTTGCCAGTAATACGGGCTATCTTTATTATCTTGTCATACTTGATGATTTCTCGCATTATGTGTGGACCTTCCCGTTGGGCCGCAAGTTAGATGCTATATCCACTCTCGCCGCTTTCTACTCCTATGTTCTCACGCAGTTTGGTCGTCCCATTCTCGCGTTGCAGACAGATAATGGGAAGGAGTTCGACAACCTCGCTGTTCGTACTCTTCTCACCACACATGGCATGGCTTTTCGTCTCACATGCCCGTACACCTCGCAGCAGAACGGTCGCGCTGAGCGTATCCTTCGCACTCTTAATGACTGCGTTCATACACTCCTCTTTCACGCCAATGTGCCTCCGCGCTTTTGGCCTGACGCTCTCGCCACCGCTTCACTCCTCATTAACATCCGTCCATGTCGCACTCGCGGGAACTTTGCACCTCATCACCTCCTCTTCGGTGCACCACCCTCTTATGATGAGCTTCGCATCTTCGGCTGTCTCTGCTACCCTAGCATCGCCGCTACTGTCCCTCATAAGCTTGCACCCCACTCCGTCGCCTGCATCTTTCTCGGCTACCCACCTAACACTAAGGGCTACCGCTGCTATGATCCTGTCTCCCATCGTGTTTTCACCTCCCGACACGTTTACCTTGATGAGATGGTGTTTCCGTTTCAGCATCAGGTACCCCTTGTCGCCTCATCGCCGCCAGCCACCGGCGGCCCCTCGGCGACTCCGTCAGGTGGACGGCCCCGCCCGGCTCTCGGATCGCCTCCGGGCTTTGGCCGTCCTCGCGCCATGGGACGAGCTGCGCCTCGCGCCCTCATGCCAGTGCCTGCCTTCTCGGCCTCCTCGGCCGACGACGACGCCTCGGCTGGCGCCCCCCTTCACCCGCCGCCCCCGACTCGGGCGCCGCGGGCTCGGGGGTCGCCGCCTCGCCAGCCCCTTCCCTGGCCCCATCGCCGGACGCCTCGCCGACCGCTCCGGTGGTCCCGTCTGGCCCTGTTACACGAGCTAGGACAGGCGTTCACCGTCCGAGCCTGCGGTACTCGGGCGATGAGTACCTCCTCGCCGCCTCCACCGCGGAGCCATCTCCTCTTCCCGCGTCCGCTCGCGCAGCCCTCCGTGATCCTCACTGTCTTGCGGTGATGCGGGAAGAGTTCGACGCTCTTCAGCGGAACCGTACCTGGACACTGGTTCCCCGGCCTCCTCGCGCCAATGTCATCACTGGCAAGTGGGTCATTCGCCACAAGACCCGCTCGGATGGTACACTTGAGCGCTACAAGGCTCGCTGGGTGGTTCGTGGTTTTCGACAACGCGCTGGAGTTGACTTCACTGAGACGTTTGCCCCGGTTGTTAAACCGGGAACGATCCGCACCGTCCTCCAGCTTGCGGTGTCCCGAGGTTGGCCTGTTCATCAAATGGATGTCTCCAATGCTTTCCTCCATGGCCATCTTGAGGAGCAGGTTTATTGTGAGCAGCCCACCGGCTTCGTCGACGCATCTCTTCTTGGCCATGTGTGCTTGCTGTCCTGGTCTCTCTACGGGCTCAAGCAAGCACCCCGAGCCTGGTACCAGCGGATCGCCGGGTTTCTTCAGACACTGGGCTTCAGCGTCACTCGCTCGGATGCCTCACTGTTTGTCTATCGCCACGGTGACACGAATGCATATTTGCTCCTCTACGTCGACGACATCATCCTGACGGCCTCCTCCGCAGCTCTACTTCAGCAGATTACTCTTCGGCTGCGTGACGAGTTTGCCATCAAGGACTTGGGTGCTCTACATTATTTCCTTGGCATTGAGGTCGTTCGGCGACCGGACGGCTTCTTTCTTCATCAGCAGAAGTATGCGCACGAGCTTCTTGAGCGTGCTGGCATGCTCAACTGTCACCCTGATGCTACTCCTGTTGACACGAAGGCCAATATTTCCGCTCTTGAGGGCTCGCCAGTGTCGGATGCTCCTTTCTACCGGTCCATCATCGGTGTTCTTCAGTATCTGACTCTCACCAGACCGGATCTTCAGTATGTTGTTCAGCAGGTGTGTCTCCACATGCACGCCCCTCATGACTCCCATTGGACTCTCGTGAAGCGGATCCTGCGTTACATTCGCGGCACGATGACCCTCGGGCTCACCCTCACGGCATCCACTTCTTTGGAGATGATGGCCTACTCTGACGCGGACTGGGCTGGCTGCCCAGATACTCGTCGGTCCACCTCTAGCTACTGCGTCTACCTCGGTCCTTCACTCGTCTCGTGGTCGTCCAAGCGACAACCCACGGTTTCGCGCTCCAGCGCGGAGGCTGAGTACCGAGCTGTGGCTAACGCTGCTGCTGAGTGCACCTGGCTACGACAGTTACTTCAGGAGCTGTATCACGACGTCTCCCAGGCTACGGTTGTCTACTGCGACAATGTTTCTGCGGTGTACCTCTCCGCCAACCCCGTTCATCATCGCCGGACGAAGCACATTGAGCTGGATATTCACTTTGTGCGCGAGCAGGTGGCCCTTGGACGTATTCGGGTTCTCCATGTTCCGACTGCACAACAGTTCGCCGATGTGATGACGAAGGGACTGCCGACTTCCACCTTCGAGGAGTTTCGTTCCAGTCTCTGCGTCACTGGCGCCGCTTTGACTGCGGCGGGGGGGGGGGTGTTGAGTATATTATGTACGTATATATTGTGTATAGGGCCCACCTCATGTTTCCTCTGTATAGTTGAGGATGTGGCCCTCCCTCTGTACTTATATATACGTGCCTGGTGCACCGATCAATACATTGTGATTGCACAGCCCATAACTTGCCTCTCTACACTTTTGGCACTATTGTGACCTGTGTTTCTAAGGGATCAATGAGGAGGCCAACTTTGTTTGTTGTGGTAGCACTACCTTGGTCCTTCGGCCAGCCCTGAGGGTAACCTTTTCTATGCCACTAGTGTTCTTCCTTCTCGGTTTCTTCTTTGGAGCACTTAGAATTCGCTCCATGCCGATGCCGGCAAGGTCGGAGGACTTGGCGATCATCATAAAAGGTGTGAAAGGCCCATCACCTCATGTGCATACATCGGATTGTTCTAACGTGGGTGAGTAAAGCATGACTGAGATGGTGGAGGAGTTGATGGACTCGATGGTGACGAAATTTCCACTCTGGAGGCAGGATCAGCCTCCAAGCATGACTGAGAGGGTGCTCGCAGATCCCGCAGGTTCTCCTCCTCTCTTCGCGGTTGCGGCGGTCGGGTGCAACTAAGCCGGAGATGGCGACCTTCTGCCATTCTCCCCTTCTGTAGGTCCTTCCCCAATTATAGCAGCGTTGCGTTTGGGGTCACTGAATCCCTCCAACATGCGTGTGCAGTTCGGCAGGCGCAGGTGTGCTGTTCAGTCTCGCTGACATCCCACTCCCCTCCCCATCCTCATATCTGCCCCCGGCATTCATGGGCTTCTCCCACCACCGCTCTTTATGACATGTGAGAGGAGATCTAGCAGCCATTCCTGGGTGGCCACTAGTGCCAGATCGAGGATGCTTGAGGTCCTCGACCTTGGCTCCGAGTAGACCGTGAACGGTTGCGGGTGTCCCCTCTTTCAGTGCAATTGCTGTGTTTGCTGCAACTCTGTTGACAAATTGGGTGCGGTTCAATTTAATTTACTCGTGCTTGGTGCAGTCCCTGGCGCGAGGCAATTTGGTGGCGAAGACACGGAGCCACGCGGGATTCCTCATTGATTTGGTTGCATGTGGTTGTGTGTCGTGCATCGCCATGGCCCGAATGGCAAGGTGTCTGGCACCTGCGGGCGTGCAGTACGGCCAACGTCGGCGTGCAGTGCGGCCAACGACGGCATGCAGTTCGGTGACCCTCCCACGCGCCACAAACCCACAACAACCTCGAGTAGCAGCGTGACTAGGAGTCGACTGCGGTAACCATGAGTAGCTACATCTCTTCTTGGACAAACTTCTTCAAAAGGTTGCGGTTCTCATTCCTTTCATTTGCAGTGCGCTTGCAGTTTGGCGCACCTGGACGAGCAGCTAGCTTATTTTCTCGGGCAATCTACATGTCGATGCAGTTTAGTTTCAGTTTGGCAGCCCCTGTTCGGTTGCCAGGCCATTTACAGTTTGTCGGCGGGCAGAGTTGTAGTGCCTCTGTGCGCTGTAGTAACCGCGACGAGGGTTATATTGTATTTTTTTGTCAGAGTTTGTTTCTTCAAATTTGTGGTGATCATCTCGAGATGAGTTCATCTAGGAGCAGTCATATGAACTCCCGTAGAGGTTCATCTAGGAGATCTACTTATTATAGTTTGTTTGAAATTACCAGGGACAAAAAAACATTAACTTGTTGCAAACCTTATGCTCACTAACAAAACCAGACATTCACTGTGAAAACCAACGAAAGAAATAGCGCGCTATAACCGCGCTATAGTACCGTTATAGCGTATTCGGAAAGTAAACACTATATTTTAGCAAATTCAGCTCCTATGGCGCTATTCACGTAATTAGCGCGCTACAGGGCCCTATAACATTGTAGCGTGTAGCGTTATAGCATTCAAATGATGAAGAATTCAGAAAAATAGGGTCAACACAGGTAGGCTAGGTGCTCTTTGTATTTTAACTCATGTACTAGATCAATGTTCAGTGTAGATGTAGGCCAACACAAGTTTACTTTGTGGTTTGTTCATGGTACATGTAGGCGGGTCGCTCAATGTTCAGTTGATATGTTAAATATATTGACTACTGTTTGAGATTCGGTTTAAAAATTATGCTTCTTATCTATGGCTAGATTGTGTCTCTCTGTGACTGTGTTTTCAGGTACTGAAATACTCTATTTTTTGATATATTTGGCATTTTTTTTTGTAAATGCTATTTTGAAATATAGCATGCTGTTAGCGCGTTATAACTTGTGTAACATTTGGAGAAGGGCCTCGCTATATAGTGTAGCGCGCTATTTTTTACGTTGTGTAAAACACATGATGGACACATGAAGCGCGCTGAATATATATGCAATTAGAAAGTTTGTGTTTCCGAGACGTTCACTTTTTCTAACATGCACGCGCCATGCAGTCGATATTCACATTTTATTACAAAAAATAAAAAATAAAGTTAATTCGGTTTGTCTCGCAGCCCAGATTGACGTCAATCAAAGCTCACAAAAAATGTGTTAGAGAACTCTAAAAATAAGTTCACTTCGGTGCGCTAAAAAAACTTCACTTTATCAAGGCAGCTTACTTAGTTTATATATTTTTAGAACATGATGTGGTTCACTAAGACTCGTTCGCGCTGTTCTGCTGCATTTATCAAATAGTTGGAAAACGAGAGAAACCTGTTTTGTTCTTCACTTGGTAAACGAGAGGAAAAAACATCTCAAAAGAGGGTTAGGGTTTAGGGTTCACTTCTTTTTTGATGTAGTTCACTCGCTCAGTCCCTGTGGTTCACTCGTCTGATCTACGCGCGTTAAAAAAAGTATGAAAAAAGACAACAAAAACTCATGCGGTTCACTTTTGATAGTGTTGCGGTTCACTTTCAAAATGTTCCAAAAAAAGACAACAAAACCTCATGCGGTTCACTTTTGGTAGTGTCGCCATTCACTTCCCATAGTGTTGCGGTTCACTTACTCTCAAAATGTGAAGTGCAGAATATTTTTACAGAATCGATAAAAAAAACCTATGCGGTTCACTTCTCGATAGTGTTGCGGTCACTTACTCTTCCTGCCTGAGAAAATTTATGCAAGACAAAAAGAAATCATGCAGTTGGTTTGCCTATCTGATGCAGTGTGGTTTTCAGTCTGAAGCAATGCGTTTTTCAGTCTCATGCAGTTTCCTCATCGATTTTGGTCTCTCGAAAAACAGATTGTCCGCATTTCAGTAATTTTAAAACTGCTTTTAAACCGCAAGGAATTAGAGAGAGTGTTCTACATGAAAAAATTGTGTCTCGTCGATATCTATTGAACTACGTATCATTTGAATCATTCTGACAAACATTATGCAAAAAATCACAAAAAAATGGCCGATCTCACTCGTTGTCCGCCGCACCATTTTCAAAATTAATTTTAAACCGTAGGGAATCTAAAAAAAATCTACATATGAAAGTTGCGCCTTGTTCGTAGCTTTCCAATGGCGTATCACACACCTCGTTTCGACAAATGGTTAAAAAACTGGATCCAAAATAGTACAAAAAAATAAAAAAATTGAAAAATAGAATTCGGCGATTTAGTAAATTTGAAACTACTCTTAAATTGTAACGAATTAGAGAAAGTAATGTATATTAAAAATTTGCACCTCGACGATATCTTTCCAATGGCATATCATTGGCTTCATTTGGACGAGTGGTTTAGATTAAATTCTGAAAATACGCTCGCTGCCACTCGTCGCGCGCCGCACTGGTTTTGAAACTGCTCTTAAACCGTGATGAATCTTGAAAAAAAATTAACATGGCGAAGTTGCCCCTAATTCATTGCTTTCCAACAAACGGTTTAAAACCTGGAACGAAAACAATACCGAAAAAGTCGCTTGAAGTTTTTTGCTACCAGAAGTTCACTCCTCTCCGTACTGCAATACTCTTACTTCAACAATGCCGTGCACTTGCGTTCAGCGTGCAATGCAGAAGTGTGTGCAGAATAACTATTCTGCTAATATTAGGAGCATAGAGCAGCTGTATATATATGCGAAAGATGGTTCAATTAGTCTAGTGCATGTGGATGTAGTGTCCCCACGGCCCCATCTCCTGGCTCAGGCTCATTCTGCTCCAAAAATTGTTGCTGGATTTCTAGATTTTTCTATTGGTGGAATTTATTTTCCATACATAAATAACCCCAATGTAATTCTCCTGAAAATAAAGTTGGTCCAGTTAGTTTTTATTTATTTAAGAAAGTTTAGAGGACGAAAAATAAGCTTATGTGTTAAGAAGAATGTAAGGGGTGTTTGGTTGCAAGAGACTAGACTTTTTTAGTCCAATAAACTAAAGAAAAAAGACCCTCCAGTAGAGTCTTTTTCTAGTCCCTTAACAAAAAATCCCTCCCATTTGGTTACATCGGGACTAAAAGAGACTTTTTCTAGTCTAGTCCCTGTAACCAAACACCCCCTAAGTGTTTTTGACATATTGGCTCCCCGAAGCTTGGACAATGTGAAGTGACAAAGAAACTTCTGTGATCACCTTCCTTCACAAATGTGCAAAATTAATCAATATTTTTAAGTTATAAAATCATATGAGAGTTATCAAGTGAGTAAAAATTATTTAGTGACCAATGTTTTCCCAAGATATCATCTTAACCAAATAGTGAGTAATAATGCAATACTATGAAGCATCAATGGGATTACAATGACCAATATAAAGTGATAACCCAGTATCTCAGAAGTTTGTGAATTTCAACGTTGACATTACTATCTGCAAAGATATCAACGATGTTCATGTGATGACTAGGAATACAAACCCGGAGTAGAGGTGAACCTATTTAATAACCTATTCGAAATCATTAGAAACTTATACAAACCCGGAGTAGAGTTGAACCTATTCCAAATCATCAAAAACTTAAACAATGAAACATTTAGTAACCTATTTTATTTTGTTGTCATGCCGATGAAAATTTACTTGGAATGAACTAATGCAATCATACGGATAGGTACGTATAACATACACTTAATGGCTAAACTTAACTCAAGTATTTTGGATGCATAATCTTAAGTCATGGTGGTACAGGTGAACCATAGCACACGACTGACAGCGACCAACTAGATAGTATAAAAGATCCCAATCATGCATTTTGCACAAGTAAGTACTAAGTGGTATTATGGTTGGGCAGGATACTAGTACTCTGAGTTATAATACTTTTTAGAACATGCATGATCATATCCCAGGTCAATCAACCATGTTTCAAAAATGATACACTATATTATCCCAACATATTATGATTCAACATTTTTTGTTAATAGTTTTTCATGAAAAAATATTTATTTAATAGTTAATTATTGAAGAGATTGCAATATAAATCACTAGTTAATAAGAAGTTAGCATGGAAAATATTGATTCATCAAACAATCACTATGCACGTGATTGGTAAAATATGATGATATGAATAGAACACATTAATGAAAATATGCACATAAGCAAAGTAAATATGGTCACTTCAGCTTTCCTGCCACCTGCTCAAATGAATGATCAATTGCTTTGTCAACTGCTCAAATGAATGATCAATTGTAATAATACTCCCTCCATATTTATTTACTCTGCATATTAGGTTTGGTCAAAGTCAAACTTTCTAAACTTTGACAAAGTTTATAGACAAAAATATTAACATATACAATAACAAATCAATACCATTAGATTCATTATTGAATGCACTTTCACATCATATAGATTTGCTATTGTAAATGTTCATATTTTTTCTATAAACTTGGTCAAACTTTATGAAGTTTGACTTCAATCGAATCTAATATATAGAGTAAATAAAAACGGAGGGAGTAATACGCACACATGCAGACTTGACCATGACATGAAGCTAGAATCCTAAAAAATAAAGAAGTAAACATGACGGATAGCACAACAAAATATTTTTGAGTTTTCATTAACTTAAGACAAAAGGTAAAAAAAGCTAAAGCAAATCTTTTTTGTCGTCTTCGCTTTTCATATATATCATAAAATGCATCAAGATGCAAATGAAAATAAAATTTTGTGTGATTCTTGTTATCTTAAACAAGACACAGATAAGAGTCATACAATCAATATAGTAAAAAGTTTTGTTCTTTTCCAAAATATTTTCTAAATGGTGAAAAGAAACACAAGTGAATACAAAAGAAAACATTTTCTGATTTTAGGTTTCCAAAAGAAACAGAAGAATAAATAAAATAAAAGAGTACCATTTATGTTTAATATCTTTTTATTACAAAACAAAACAAAGGAAAGCTGCTAGAACTTTCGCTTTAGCTTCCGAAGGTGACCTAATGGCCTTTCCGAAATTTGATGTATACATTACATACCCTAAGAAGAATGTCTGTATGAATGTGTATTATCCCATTCCAATTTCTTCCCAAACTTCCTGATAAAAAATACAATTAGATCCAAAATTGGTGGGTTATAATATAAGCTTATCCTTGGTAGGAACTCTTAAAGTTGGAATTTATTTTCTAAATGTCTTTGGGTTTTTGGTGAGTCATCTGAGATCTTTTAAACCACTTTTATTTCCTACATCATTATAGTAGCACTGAATGTTCAGCCTTTCAGTTTCTCTTGATAAATTTAAGTTTTGCATTTTTAAGTCAAATAATCATTTTCCTCCGGTTTGAGCAATTTGAAGATTTTCTGCTTATGTCTACAGCAACACCGTATGCAATTGGTAACTCCCGGGTTGCGTTATTCATATTCAACAAGAGATAGTGAGATACATCGACCTCCACTAATCAGCCAAGTGACACTTTGGCTCGCAAATAAAAGAATATACTTTTTTGTTACATAAAAACGTAGAGTTAACTCTGCGTATATTATACAGAATCCATATTTTGCACCATGCTTTTTTCCTGATGAGTCAAAGCAAGATACTAAAATGCAATAACTTGTTTATCTCACAGTGGTATTGTTTTTAATGCTATCCGGAAAAGACGGATCGCTCCCCTGACGACTCCAAGAGCCAAACCCAGCGCCGCCGCCAACCGTCCTCCGCTGCGGCCTTCCCTTCGGCCGCTGCCGAAGTGGCGGCGGGCCCCATCTCTGGACGAGGTGGGGGTTCCCCGGAGCGTGGTGCAGGAGGTGGAGTTCGTCCCATGTAGGGTGGCACCGACGGGGAAAAAGGATGGTACCACGGCGACCCCAGTGGTCTTCTCCTGTCAAACTCGCTGACCTCTTCCAGCTGCCAGCCGTCCTCGATCTGGCCGACGAGTTCTGGGTTCCTCCACCGGTGGTCTACATGGATTGGCACATGGCACTCCTGTGCTTCTAGATCGGACGGGATCCAGTCATGTGCGACCGAAACATCAACCCGTGCGGCTTCAAGGGGTCGCGCTTTGAAGCTTCGCTTTCCGTCGACACGATGTAGTATATTGACATCATCATGTGCACCATGATCCATGGTGTTGACAGAGGTGGGGAATGTCAAGGTGGTCTTTCGGTAGTGCTATGGTCTACGTATGGCTTGGTGGTGGTGATTCAGACTCGATCGGCCGAATGATCGTTACTGCAAATTGTACATCAGGAATTTCCTACGGCTCCTCGATGACGATGGTCATAAAAAGTTCTTCGGGAGGGATCATCTCTCCCGATCCGGCTGTTAACTTTGGCGCTGAGATACAAATTATGCACGACGACTTGATGCAGAGCGATGGTTGTGCAGTGGAGGCGGTTGCATCGCATGTTGCTGCTGAGTTCGTGGAAAACTGATGGCGACAACATATGAGTGACATCAAAGGTGGTTCTACTCGAGCACCCTGTCTTGAGCTTCGAGGCGAAAGCCTAGGTCAGACCCGAGTGGTGATACTTGGCAAGGATAATATTTTCTTATGTCGTTACTTTGTTGAAGGCATTGCTCGGATATGCTCAGAATATTCTTAAGGGTGAAAATCAAGATTCTGGCCCGGGTGGTCGGATCGGGTGACAGCAACGCTTAAGTGTCGCACTCTTCCTGAAGGTGTTACTGATAATGAACCTCGTCGCCCATGTGGTGTCATGAGATGGTTGGTGTGAATATGGTCATTGTTGTAGTTTTCCGATCGCAGATCTTATTACTTTGGGTTTTTTTCCCTCGCCTACACATAGCTTTGATCTTATATGACTTCGCTAGTTACCGTCATGTTTGAAGAGGCAGGAGATGTTGTGGGTTTTTTACTTGGTGGCATGTCCTTCTTTGCGACGACACAACATCGTTTGTGTTTGGCATCGAGTGACATGGGAGGGAGGACAGCGGGAGCATGTGGGCAGGGCCACTTCGGTCTTCGGCCTGCAAGCGTCATGACGGTGGCAGCTCCACAATGACAGGAGGCGGGGTGGCGGTTGCAGGTTTGACACCAGAGGCGGGTGGTGGTGGTTGGAAGTCAGAAATTTACTCCAACAGAAAATTCAGGATTAGATGAAGTTCTGGGAAGGAACAAAAAAATTGGGCTGCCTTTCGCACTCGCGGAGACATGTGGGAGTTTGACGAGTTTTAGGGATGGGCTAGAAACCTATCAATGGTTTCAGTTTTTTTTTTTTTTGGAGTTAACTGATTTTTAGAGATGGAGTAGAGAGATGGTCACCGTGGACTCCGTGTACAATCACCGAGGAGCGTGGTAACTTGAACTACTATGGCAATCATCCTAAGTGTGTGCTGCTGTCGTCTGCACGTACAAACCGAACTGGTACTGTCAGATAAAAACTTAGTGCCCTGCAAACAAAAGATAAAAACTTTGTGCAATGTTTTCATTTTTAAACAACCTCGCCTATAAAAGGGAATAATTGAAGATTGGACGACGAGAAGAGCGTTGCCATGCTGTGAATTTTTGCCCATCTCTTTGCCTACGTGAAAGAACAACAATTTTAGTGATAGTTCCTCAAAAGATGATCATGATAATTGTTTGACAGCGAGTCAGTGACGGATAACCATGAGATGAACTGAGAAGTACTGAGCATGACACTGAATCAACGACACAAAAATGACTACCTATCAACTGTACACCAAACTAAATTTAGTCCATTGAATTGTGCTCCACCTTGGGAAATCACTGACGCAGTTCGTGTGACAACATCTGTCCGGAAATTCGCTACCTATGATATGTGTGAGCTCGAACAGATTGATAAACACACCAGTCGACAGCTCATAACCCATAAGTATAGAAGATCGCAATAGTTTTCAAGGGTAGTATTTCACCAAAGTTTATTAATTCGACATGAGGAGAGCCAAATAATATTTGCAACTATTAGCAGTTGAGTTATCAATTCAACCACACCTGAAGAATCAAATGTCTGTAGCAAACACAATTAGGGGAAAGCCTAACAGTAGCACGGGTAAAAGGCCTAGCAATAGCGCGGGTGGGTCCGAAGACTGATAACCAGTTCATCTCATGGTTATCCGTCACTGACTCACTGTAAAACAAGTATCATGATCATCTTTTAAGGAACTATCACTACAATTGTTGTTCTTTCACGTAGGGAAAGAGATGGGCAAAACTTCACCGCATGGCAACGCTCTTGTGGTCGTCCAATCTGCAATTATTCAGTTTTGTAGGCGAGGTTGTTCAAAAATGAAAACATTGCACTAAGTTTTTATCTGACAGTACCAGTTCGGTTTGTACGTGCGGACAATAGCGACACACACTTCGGATGATCGCGATAGTA
Source organism: Triticum aestivum (assembly GCF_018294505.1). NCBI lineage: Eukaryota > Viridiplantae > Streptophyta > Magnoliopsida > Poales > Poaceae > Triticum > Triticum aestivum. The sequence continues at coordinate 27,363,356 of NC_057811.1, read as the reverse complement.
GTTCAAGTTACCACGCTCCTCGGTAATTGTACACGAAGTCCACGGTGACCATCTCTCTACTCCATCTCTAAAAATCAGTTAACTCCAAAAAAACTGAAACCTAACTTTTAGCAGTAGCGTGTTTTCCCCGCGCTACTGATATCTGTAGGTAGCAGTAGTGTTTGTTAGTAAGACGCGCTCGTTGCTGCTAAAATCACGCCCCTCGCTATTGCTATTAGTTTCAGAAATTTCTTTGCTGCATATTTCCTTTGCATTTGTACATCGTTATATAAATTTTGATATAGTAGCAATTAAGGGATTGTTGAGGAAGGTCATCCATGCTCATCTCATATTCCCTCCTCTAGGCAGCAAGCTTTCCTTGTGGCAAATAAAAATAATCAATGGGGCTAAATTTGATAGGGTATGGATCTATAAGATCAAGTTTGGGAGGAATAGGTTCCTCCTGTGGCCCTTTATATTTGATACTTATTTCTTCATTGTAAACATTCCTTTGATTGAACGCTCTAAGTCTATCCCTAAGCACAAACCCTAATCCATTATTTTGTATAGAAAATTATCATTTAGCTTAGAAATTTTATCAATCAAAACATCGGTATGGACCTTCTTTCTTAGGTTTTCATTGTAAGCAGCATAATCCGAAGATTGTAATCTCCTAGTTTCTTCTTGGTTAAAAGGGATCTCTTCTATAGGAGGACAACCACCATTAAAATTATAGCGAGCAAATATTTCACGAGCTTCTTTCATAATGAATCTAAACTCGTGGGCTAAAAATATAGTGGTGACACGTTTAATGTAAGGATCATGAATATTGGAAAATTCTAGTAGAAGCCTTTGTATGCATGGATGCATATGAACAAATTGTCTTTCAAATTCAACTATAAGCAAAGATATTGCATCCGCAAGGCTAATCGTTTTATTCACATTGACCCTCCTAGCATAGGTAAACTACCGGCACAAGTAAATTCTTCTTGAATAACCTCTTTTCCAATAATATTAACGCTACCCACATGGAGTTTTTTAGAATGCGTGATAGTGGGGTTTTCATGAGGATCATTATTAACAAAATCATCAAAGTTTCCCTCAAGATTTTCCCATCCTTTTCAATGATAACCTCCCCAGATTCAGACACGACGGCAAGAAACCAATCTAGCACACAATCAAAAAAAAAAGAAAACGAAAAGACGAATGGAAAAAGGGCGAATAAAAAGGCAAATATTTTTATGTTTTTTTATGAAAACATTTTAAAAATGGGGGAGAGGAAAACGAGAGGCAAATGGCAAATAATGTAATGCAAGAGATGAGTGTTTATGATGGGTACTTGGTAGGTTTGATGTAGAACCTCCCCGGCAACGGCGCCAGAAATTCCTCCTGCTACTTCTTGAGGTTGCGTTGGTTTTTCCCTTCAAGAGGAAAGGGTGATGCAGTAAAGTAGAGATAAGTATTTCCCTCAGTTTGAGAACCAAGGTATCAATCCAGTAGGAGGCACAAGCACACCTCCAATCTATGCACTTGCACAAACAATCAAACACTTGCACCTAACACGGTAAAAGGGGTTGTCAATCCCTTCACGGTCACTTACAAGGATGGGATCTGATAGAGATAGATATAAAAGATTACTAAAACGTAAAACAAAGTAAATATAAATAAATTGCAGAAAGGTATTTTTAGGTTTTTGGTTTTATAGATCTGAAAATATATGATGACAAATAGACCCGGGGCCATAGGTTTCACTAGAGACTTCTGTTGGGGATCGTAGCAGAATTTTAAAATTTCCTACGCATCACCAAGATCCATCTATGGAGTATACTAGCAACGAGGGGAAAGGAGTGCATCTACATACCCTTGTAGGTCACGAGCGGAAGCGTTCCAATGAACGGGGTTGATGGAGTCGTACTCGCCGTGATCCAAATCACCGATGACTGAGTGCCGAACGGACGGCACCTCCGCGTTCAACACACGTACGGTGCAGCGACGTCTCCTCCTTCTTGATCCAGCAAGGGGGAAGGAGAGGTTGATGGAGATCCAGCAGCACGACGGCGTGGTGGTGGAAGTAGCGGGGTCTCGGCAGGGCTTCGCCGAGCTTCTGCGAGAGGGAAAGGTGTAGCAGGGGAGAGGGAGGCGCCCAAGGCTGTTGTGTTGCTGCCCTCCCGCCCCTGGGGGGGCGCCGGCCCTGGGAGATGGGATCTCCAAGAGGGGGCGGCGGCCAAGGGGGAAAGGGGGGTGGCTTCCCCCCCAAGCCAAGTGGGGCGCCCCCCCACCCTAGGGTTTCCAACCCTAGGCGCAGGGGGGAGGCCCGGGGGGGCGCCCCAGCCCACTAGGGGCTGGTTCCCTTCCCACTTCAGCCCATGGGGCCCTCCGGGATAGGTGGCCCCACCCGGTGGACCCCCGGGACCCTTTCGGTGGTCCCGGTACAATACCGATAACCCCCGAAACTTTCCCGGTGGCCGAAACTGGACTTCCTATATATAATTCTTCACCTCCGGAACATTCCGGAACTCCTCGTGACGTCCGGGATCTCATCCGGGACTCCGAACAACTTTCAGGTTTCCGCATACTCATATCTCTACAACCCTAGCGTCACCGAACCTTAAGTGTGTAGACCCTACGGGTTCGGGAGACATGCAGACATGACCGAGACGCCTCTCCGGTCAATAACCAACAGCGGGATCTGGATACCCATGTCGGCTCCCACATATTCCACGATGATCTCATCGGATGAACCACGATGTCGAGGATTCAATCAATCCCGTATACAATTCCCTTTGTCAATAGGTATGTTACTTGCCCGAGATTCGATCGTCGGTATCCCAATACCTTGTTCAATCTCGTTACCGGCAAGTCTCTTTACTCGTACCGTAATGCATGATCCTGTGACTAACGCCTTAGTCACATTGAGCTCATTATGATGATGCATTACCGAGTGGGCCCAGAGATACCTCTCCGTCATACGGAGTGACAAATCCCAATCTCGATCCGTGCCAACCCAACAGACACTTTCGGAGATACCCTAGTGTACCTTTATAGTCACCCAGTTACGTTGTGACGTTTGGCACACCCAAAGTACTCCTACGGTATCCGGGAGTTGCACGATCTCATGGTCTAAGGAAAAGATACTTGACATTGGAAAAGCTCTAGCAAACGAACTACACGATCTTTGAGCTATGCTTAGGATTGGGTCTTGTCCATCACATCATTCTCCTAATGATGTGATCCCGTTATCAACGACATCCAATGTCCATAGTTAGGAAACCATGACTATCTATTGATCAACGAGCTAGTCAACTAGAGGCTTACTAGGGACACGTTGTGGTCTATGTATTCACACGTGTATTACGATTTCCGGATAACACAGTTATAGCATGAACAATAGACAATTACCATGAACAAAGAAATATAATAATAACCATTTATTATTGCCTCTAGGGCATATTTCCAACAGTCTCCCACTTGCACTAGAGTCAATAATCTAGTTACATTGTGATGAATCGAACACCCATTGCGTCCTGGTGTTGATCATGTTTTGCTCTAGGGAGAGGTTTAGTCAACGGATCTGCTACATTCAGGTCCGTATGTACTTTACAAATATCTATGTCTCCATTTTGAACACTTTCACGAATGGAGTTGAAGCGACGCTTGATATGCCTGGTCTTCCTGTGAAATCTGGGCTCCTTCGCAAGGGCAATAGCTCCAGTGTTGTCACAGAAGAGAGTCATCGGGCCCAACGCATTGGGAATCGCCCCTAGGTCGGTAATGAACTCCTTCATCCAGACTGCTTCCTGCGCTGCCTCTGAGGCTGCCATGTACTCCGCTTCACATGTAGATCCCGCCACGACGCTTTGCTTGCAACTGCACCAGCTTACTGCTCCTCCATTCAAAATATACACGTATCCGGTTTGTGACTTCGAGTCATCCAGATCTGTGTCGAAGCTAGCGTCGACGTAACCCTTTACGACGAGCTCTTCGTCACCTCCATAAACGAGAAACATATCCTTAGTCCTCTTCAGGTACTTCAGGATATTCTTGACCGCTGTCCAGTGTTCCATGCCGGGATTACTTTGGTACCTTCCTACCAAACTTACGGCAAGGTTTACATCAGGTCTGGTACATAGCATGGCATACATAATAGACCCTATGGCCGAGGCATAGGGGATGACACTCATCTTTTCTCTATCTTCTGCCGTGGTCGGGCATTGAGCCGTGCTCAATTGCACACCTTGCAATACAGGCAAGAACCCCTTCTTGGACTGATCCATATTGAACTTCTTCAATATCTTGTCAAGGTATGTACTCTGTGAAAGACCAATGAGGCGTCTTGATCTATCTCTATAGATCTTGATGCCAAATATATAAGCAGCTTCTCCAAGGTCCTTCATTGAAAAACACTTATTCAAATAGGCCTTTATACTTTCCAAGAATTCTATATCATTTCCCATCAATAGTATGTCATCCACATATAATATGAGAAATGCTACAGAGCTCCCACTCACTTTCTTGTAAACACAGGCTTCTCCATAAGTCTGTGTAAACCCAAACGCTTTGATCATCTCATCAAAGCGAATGTTCCAACTCCGAGATGCTTGCACCAGCCCATAGATTGAGCGCTTGAGCGCTGGAGCTTGCATACTTTGTTAGCATTCTTAGGATCGACAAAACCTTCCGGCTGCATCATATACAACTCTTCCTTAAGGAAGCCGTTAAGGAATGTCGTTTTGACGTCCATCTGCCATATCTCATAATCACAGTATGCGGCAATTGCTAACATGATTCAGACGGACTTCAGCTTCGCTACGGGTGAGAAAGTCTCATCGTAGTCAACCCCTTGAACTTGTCGATAACCCTTAACAACAAGTCGAGCCTTATAGATGGTCACATTACCATTCGCGTCTGTCTTCTTCTTAAAGATCCATTTGTTTTCTATGGCTCGCCGATCATCGGGCAAGTCAGTCAAAGTCCATACTTCGTTTTCATACATGGATCCTATCTCGGATTTCATGGCTTCTAGCCATTTGTCGGAATCCGGGCCCACCATCGCTTCTTCATAGTTCGAAGGTTCACCGTTGTCTAACAACATGATTTCCAGGACAGGGTTGCCGTACCACTCTGGTGCGGAACGTGTCCTTGTGGACCTACGAAGTTCAGTAGTAACTTGATCCGAAGCTTCATGATCATCATCATTAACTTCCTCCCCATTCGGTGTAGGCACCACAAGAACATCTTCCCGCACTGCGCTACTTTCCGGTTCGGAAGGGGTGACTATCACCTCATCAAGTTCCACTTTCCTCCCACTCAATTCTTTCGAGAGAAACTCTTTCTCTAGAAAGGACCCTTCTTGGCAATGAATATCTTGCCTTTGGATCTGAGGTAGAAGGTATACCCAATGGTTTCCTTAGGGTATCCTATGAAGACGCATTTTTCCGACTTGGGTTCGAGCTTTTCAGGTTGAAGTTTCTTGACATAAGCATCGCATCCCCAAACTTTTAGAAACGACAGCTTAGGTTTCTTCCCAAACCATAATTCATACGGTGTCGTCTCAACGGATTTCGACGGAGCCCTATTTAAAGTGAATGCGGCAGTCTCTAAAGCATATCCCCAAAATGATAGCGGTAAATCGGTAAGAGACATCATAGATCGCACCATATCCAATAGAGTGCGATTACGACGTTCGGACACACCATTTCGCTGAGGTGTTCCAGGCGGCGTGAGTTGTGAAACGATTCCACATTTCCTTAAGTGTGCACCAAATTCATGACTCAAATATTCTACTCCACGATCTGATCGTAAGAACTTCATTTTCCTGTCACGTTGATTCTCAACCTCACTCTGAAATTCCTTGAACTTTTCAAAGGTCTCAGACTTGTGTTTGATTAGGTAGACATACCCATATCTACTTAAATCATCAGTGAGAGTGAGAACATAATGATATCCTCCGCGAGCCTCAACACTCATTGAACCGCACACATCGGTATGTATGATCTCCAATAAATTGGTCGCTCGCTCCATTGTTCCGGAGAACGGAGTCTTGGTCATCTTACCCATGAGGCATGGTTCGCACGTGTCAAATGATTCGTAATCAAGAGACTCCAAAAGTCCATCTTCATGGAGCTTCTTCATGCGCTTGACACCAATGTGACCAAGGCGGCAGTGCCACAAGTATGTGGGACTATCGTTATCAACTTTACATCTTTTAGTATTCACACCATGAATATGTATAACATCACGTTCGAGATTCATCAAGAATAAACCATTGACCAGCGGGGCATGACCATAAAACATATCTCTCATATAAATAGAACAACCATTATTCTTGGATTTAAATGAGTAGCCATCTCGAATTAAACGAGATCCAGATACAATGTTCATGCTCAAAGCTGGCACTAAATAACAATTATTGAGGTTTAAAACTAATCCCGTAGGTAAATGCAGAGGTAGCGTGCCGACGGCGATCACATCGACCTTGGAACCATTCCCGACGCGCATCGTCACCTCGTCCTTCGCCAGTCTCCGCTTATTTCGCAGCTCCTGTTTTGAGTTACAAATATGAGCAACCGCACCGGTATCAAATACCCAGGAGCTACTACGAGTACTGGTAAGGTACACATCAATTACATGTATATCACATATACCTTTGGTGTTGCCGGCCTTCTTGTCCGCTAAGTATTTGGGGCAATTCCGCTTCCAGTGACCACTTCCCTTGCAATAAAAACACTCAGTCTCAGACTTGGGTCCATTCTTCTGCTTCTTCCCGGCAACTGGCTTACCGGGCGTGGCAACTCCCTTGCCGTCCTTCTTGAAGTTCTTCTTACCCTTGCCCTTCTTGAACTTAGTGGTTTTATTCACCATCAACACTTGATGTTCTTCTCTGATCTCCACCTCCGCTGATTTCAGCATTGAATATACCTCAGGAATGGTCTTTTCCATCCCCTGCATATTGAAGTTCATCACAAAGCTCTTGTAGCTTGGTGGAAGCGACTGGAGGATTCTGTCAATGACCGCGTCATCCGGGAGATTGACTCCCAGTTGAGACAAGCGGTTATGCAACCCAGACATTCTGAGTATGTGCTCACTAACAGAACTATTTTCCTCCATTTTACAGCTGAAGAACTTGTCGGAGACTTCATATCTCTTGACCCGGGCATGAGCTTGGAAAACCATTTTCAGCTCTTCGAACATCTCATATGCTCCATGTTTCTCAAAACGCTTTTGAAGACCCGGTTCTAAGCTGTAAAGCATGCCGCACTGAACGAGGGAGTAATCATCAGCACGCTGCTGCCAAGCGTTCATAACGTCTTGGTTCTCTGGGATTGGTGCTTCACCTAGCGGTGCTTCTAAGACATAATCTTTCTTGGCTGCTATGAGGATGATCCTCAGGTTCCGGACCCAGTCCGTATAGTTGCTGCCATCATCTTTCAGCTTGGTTTTCTCTAGGAACGCGTTGAAATTGAGGACAACGTGGGCCATTTGATCTACAAGACATAGTGTAAAGATTTTAGACTAAGTTCATGATAATTAAGTTCATCTAATCAAATTACTCAATGAACTCCCACTCAGATAGACATCCCTCTAGTCATCTAAGTGAAACATGATCCGAGTTAACTAGGCCGTGTCCGATCATCACGTGAGACGGACTAGTCAAGATCGGTGAACATCTCCATGTTGATCATATCTTCTATACGACTCATGCTCGACCTTTCGGTCCTCCGTGTTCCGAGGCCATGTCTGTACATGCTAGGCTCGTCAAGTCAACCTAAGTGTATTGCGTGTGTTCCGAGGCCATGTCTGTACATGCTAGGCTCGTCAACACCCGTTGTATGCGAACGTTAGAATCTATCACACCCGATCATCACGTGGTGCTTCGAAACAACGATCCTTCGCAACGGTGCACATTTAGGGTGAACACTTTCTTGAAATTATTATAAGGGATCATCTTAATTACTACTGCCGTTCTAAGCAAATAAGATACAAAAACATGATAAACATCACATGCAATCAAATAGTGACATGATATGGCCAATATCATTTTGCTCCTTTGATCTCCATCTTCGGGGCACCATGATCATCTTCGTCACCGGCATGACACCATGATCTCCATCATCGTGTCTTCATGAAGTTGTCACGCCAACGACTACTTCTACTTCTATGGCTAACGCGTTTAGCAATAAAGTAAAGTAATTTACATGGCGTTATTCAATGACACGCAGGTCATACAAAATAATAAAGACAACTCCTATGGCTCCTGCCGGTTGTCATACTCATCGACATGCAAGTCGTGATTCCTATTACAAGAATATGATCAATCTCATACATCACATATATCATTCATCACATCTTCTGGCCATATCACATCACAAGGCACATGCTGCAAAAACAAGTTAGACGTCCTTTAATTGTTGTTGCAAGTTTTTACGTGGCTTGTATAGGTTTCTAGCAAGAACGTTTCTTACCTACGTAAAACCACAACGTGATGTGCCAATTTCTATTTACCCTTCATAAGGACCCTTTTCATCGAATCCGTTCCGACTAAAGTAGGAGAGACAGACACCCGCTAGCCACCTTATGCAACTAGTGCATGTCAGTCGGTGGAACCAGTCTCACGTAAGCGTACGTGTAAGGTCGATCCGGGCCGCTTCATCCCACAATGCCGCCGAAACAAGATAAGACTAGTAGCGGCAAGAAGAATTGGCAACATCTACGCCCACAACTGCTTTGTGTTCTACTCGTGCATAGTAACTACGCATAGGCCTGGCTCATGATGCCACTGTTGGGGATCGTAGCAGAATTTTAAAATTTCCTACGCATCACCAAGATCCATCTATGGAGTATACTAGCAACGAGGGGAAAGGAGTGCATCTACATACCCTTGTAGATCGCGAGCGGAAGCGTTCCAATGAACGGGGTTGATGGAGTCGTACTCGCCGTGATCCAAATCACCGATGACCGAGTGCCGAACGGACGGCACCTCTGCGTTCAACACACGTACGGTGCAGCGACGTCTCCTCCTTCTTGATCCAGCAAGGGGGAAGGAGAGGTTGATGGAGATCCAGCAGCACGACGGCGTGGTGGTGGAAGTAGCAGGGTCTCGGCAGGGCTTCGCCGAGCTTCTGCGAGAGGGAGAGGTGTAGCAGGGGAGGAGGGAGGCGCCCCAGGTTGTTGTGTTGCTGCCCTCCCTCCCCCCCTTTATATAGGCCCCTGGGGGGGCGCCGGCCCTGGGAGATGGGATCTCCAAGGGGGGGCGGCGGCCAAAGGGGAAAGGGGGGTGGCTTCCCCCCCAAGCCAAGTGGGGCGCCCCCCCCCCACCCTAGGGTTTCCAACCCTAGGCGCAGGGGGGAGGGCCAGGGGGGCGCCCCAGCCCACTAGGGGCTGGTTCCCTTCCCACTTCAGCCCATGGGGCCCTCCGGGATAGGTGGCCCCACCCGGTGGACCCCCGGGACCCTTCCGGTGGTCCTGGTACAATACCGATAACCCCCGAAACTTTTCCGGTGGCCGAAACTGGACTTCCTATATATAATTCTTCACCTCCGGACCATTCCGGAACTCCTCGTGACGTCCGGGATCTCATCCGGGACTCCAAACAACTTTCGGGTTTCCGCATACTCATATCTCTACAACCCTAGCGTCACCGAACCTTAAGTGTGTAGAACCTAGGGGTTCGGGAGACATGCAGACATGACCGAGACGCCTCTCCGGTCAATAACCAATAGCGGGATCTGGATACCCATGTCAGCTCCCACATGTTCCACGATGATCTCATCGGATGAACCACGATGTCGAGGATTCAATCAATCCCGTATACAATTCCCTTTGTCAATAGGTACGTTACTTGCCCGAGATTCGATCGTCGGTATCCCAATACCTTGTTCAATCTCGTTACCGGCAAGTCTCTTTACTCGTACCGTAATGCATGATCCCGTGACTAACGCCTTAGTCACATTGAGCTCATTATGATGATGCATTACCGAGTGGGCCCAGAGATACCTCTCCGTCATACGGAGTGACAAATCCCAGTCTCGATCCGTGCCAACCCAACAGACACTTTCGGAGATACCCGTAGTGTACCTTTATAGTGACCCAGTTACGTTGTGACGTTTGGCACACCCAAAGTACTCCTACGGTATCCGGGAGTTGCACGATCTCATGGTCTAAGGAAAAGATACTTGACATTGGAAAAGCTCTAGCAAACGAACTACACGATCTTTGAGCTATGCTTAGGATTGGGTCTTGTCCATCACATTATTCTCCTAATGATGTGATCCCGTTATCAACGACATCCAATGTCCATAGTCAGGAAACCATGACTATCTATTGATCAACGAGCTAGTCAACTAGAGGCTTACTAGGGACACGTTGTGGTCTATGTATTCACACGTGTATTACGATTTTTGGATAACACAGTTATAGCATGAACAATAGACAATTACCATGAACAAAGAAATATAATAATAACCATTTATTATTGCCTCTAGGGCATATTTCCAGCAACTTCTCTCTTGAAAAAAGCATATGGTGGGTAAACAAATTACAGTTGAGCAATTGATAGAAAAACGAAGAATTATGACGATATCCAAGGCAGTGATCATGAATATAGGCATCACGTCCGTGTCAAGTAGACAGAAACGATTCTGCATCTACTACTATTACTCCACACATCGACCGCTATCCAGCATGCATCTAGAGTATTAAGTTCATTAGAACGGAGTAATGCCTTAAGCAAGATGACATGATGTAGAGGGATAAACTCAAGCAATATGATATAAACCCCATCTTTTTATCCTTGATGGCAACAATACAATACGCGCCTCGCCACCCCATCTGTCACTGGGTGAGGACACCGCAAGATTGAACCCAAAACTAAGCACCTCTCCCATTGCAAGAAAACCCAATTTAGTTGGCCAAACCAAATCAATAGTTCGAAGAGAATTACAAGGATATCTTAATCATGCATAAAAGAGTTCAGAGAAGACTCAAATAATATTCATATATAATCTGATCATAAACTCACAATTCATCGGATCTCAACAAACACACCGCAAAAAAGTATTACATCGAATAGATATCCAAGAACATCAAGGAGAACATTGTATTGAAGATCAAAGAGAGAGAAGAAGTCATCTAGCTACTAGCTATGGACCCGTAGGTCTGTGTTAAAGTACTCACACATCATCGGTACGGCAATAGAGTTGATGGAGAAGCCCTTCGTGATTGAATCCCCCTTCGGCAGATCGCCGGAAAAGGCCCAAAGATGGGATCTCACAAGAAAAGAAGATTGCGGCGGCGGAAAAGTGTTTTGATGGACGCTTCTGGTGGTTTGGGAATATTTGGGAATCTATAGTGCAAAGATTAGGGTTGGAGGACTCCCGAGGGGCCCACAAGCCCTCAGGCTCCTCCCCGGGGCGTGCCTAGGAGGCTACTGGCCTCTTCGGGAACTTTCTGCCCCCTCTCCAAGTCCTCTGGATGTCTTCTGGTCCAAGAAAAATCATCACGAAAGTTATTCCGTTTGGACTCCGTTTGATATTCCTTTCTGGAAAAGTCAAAAACAAGGAAAAAACAGCAACCGGCACTGGGCGCTAGGTTAATAGGTTAGTCCAAGATAGATAATAAATTAGCATATTATTGCATATAAAACATCAAAGATAGATAATATGATAGCATGAAACAATAAAAAATTATAGATACGTTGGAGACGTGTCAGAGTGCATGTGAATTGTCGAGTGTGGTGACGGGAAGGAGCGAGGGGAGTTATGAGACGTCTCGTCGTCTCCCGCAATACCCCCGCATCCTAGGAATCACCTTCCAGCCATCGACCGCCGGAGCGGCAGGCGGAGGGCGTGATAGATTTTCAGTTTTCCCTTTGCGTCGTCTGTGTGTGCGTTTCTTCTGGGATTAAACCAAAAACTTCGTTTTGATTTCACGGAGAGGAATCCACGCGAGACACTTTTCATAATAAAAATTATATCGAGGTTCATGGACCACCAACAACCATTACCGCCGCCAGAACGAGCCGCCTTTATCGCCGCTCCCATACCGAGGCCGGCTTCACCTTGTCGATAACAGCCGGGAGTCTTCGTGCATGTGTGCCTAAGGACCAGCACCCTGGAGCCGCAATCGTCGCTGTTGAATCCTTGAATCGATCTGAAGAACTTTACATCATATGTGGCTGTCGCGTACGCACGGCAAGAAACCCTAACCTCGCCGCCCCAAGGAGCTAGCAGGAATCTACGCGAGAGCTTCATGTAATCCGTCCCAATGGACAAACTTGAGGAGGATCGGAGACCAGAAGACTAACTCGAAGAAAGAGCACCACAATCCGTCCAAACGCTGCCCCTGCGAGGACTAAAACCCTACCTACCTGCTAGCCAGAGCCGAGACACTAGAAATCTCCTCCCCGCCACCGGCCACCGGAACGGCAGGCTGAGGGCGTGATAGATTTTCAGTTTCCCTTTGCGTCGTGTGTGCGCGTTTTCTTCTGGGATTAGACAAAAACTTCGTTTTGATTTCACGGAGAGGAATCCAGGCGAGGCACTTTTCATCTAAATACATGATCAACTGAAAAAAGAAGAAGACAAAAGAGCCCGGTAGGAAGCAGCACCCGAGCTGGACTCCACAAGATTGCATGATTTGGTTCCAAACCGGAACGGAGTTGCACGATTGCCATGTTTAAAGGAGGATCGATCCAACCTAGCGCGTCTTCTGTTGCTGTCGCTAGCACACCAACGTCACCATCATCGATGCCGTCGTTATCGCCGCCGGCTCCCAGGAGCCGGAACCGAGGGAAAGAGTCCAAGAGGGTTTCCGAGAGGAGCTGGGCGGAGCTGCCCCTGGACGCGTTGCTCTGCGTCTTCCACAAACTGGACCGCGCCGACCTTATGTTCGGGGGCCCGTCCATGGCGTGCCGCTCCTCGCGCCAAGCGGCACGCCAGCCCGAGCTGTGGCGCTATGTCGACATGCGCGGCCACTCCAGGCTCAACAGGACGGCGCGGCTCTTCGCCATCCCGTTGAGCGCGGGCCAGTGCCAGTGGTTCTTGGGCGATCACTACGTGGACGACGACCTGCTCCTTTACCTCGCACAGCAGTAAGATCTTGTTCCCTGATCATTCGTTAGTTCAGATATTTTAATTGTTCAGAAAATTCAGTTATTGTCAACTACCAACACGGCACATCCATCCTTGCAGTGCACCCTCGTTAAAGAGCCTCTGTCTCATCGGGTCCAGGCACAACAGCAAACCATTTGCAGAGGCACTCAAGAAGCTCCCTCTGCTCGAGGAGCTCGCGCTTTCGAATTGTAATTTTAGGCATGCCTGGCGAGCGCTTGAATTCTGCCCACAGCTGAAGCATTATATACATATCAAGCAATCCGTTCACCCAGGGATATATCCACACATTGGTCGACCCCATTCCCACAACATGGAAGCCTTTGCGATTGCACGGTTGCCCAACTTGCTTTCCTTGCAGCTCTCCGGAGACAACCTTGATAATGAAGGGTTATCAGCCATCCTCAACAACTGCCCACACCTAGAGTCGCTTGACTTGCACAGCTGCCCCAATATCCACATGGATAGCAGCCTGCTCGTCAAGTGTGCTCAGATCAACAACACGAAGAAACTGTGGCGGTATGCCTTAACTGACAATCGGGTGCATTGTTGGGTCGACAAACATGCATCTTCATATGACATCAACTGATGTCTGATCATATTGTGTCAATTTTCCATCAGGAAAACCTATTAGGTGTTGTTGTTTGTACACGTGGCAGGACATGTACCACGACAATGCATGGTGATGACAATGCTTATAACTTTTGGTATAGTGACACTTGTACTAATCAGTAATTGTCGCTACTTTGCTTGTGTTGTTGATATCCGTCTTAGAGAGCATGATAGGATTATGGACAAGGGCACACGTAGGTACACTAGAAACAAATGATATATCACACCATAAATTAATGTAACTGCCCGAATGCTGCCTTCCCCTCTCGCTCAACAATGTTTGTGAAGTGTTCTCTTGCTTTTGTAAGCCGATTTTTTGTAAAGAAGAGGATTCACCTCGCAGCCTCAAGTTTGAGAGCTCCCCGTTAGTCTTCACCAACCGATTTGCGGAAAATATATATACTTCTGCTATGAGAGCAATAGAAGTTATCGATGGTGTTTTAGTTTTACCCACAACGCTGTTGTTACGATTCGTCCACGTCGCTGGCGCCCTCTCCGAGCACCCTGACTCCACCGCAACAAGGTTTTCATAGTGGTGGTGTTGGTGGAAGGTAGCTATGGCGGCAGATGTTGGGTTCGGAGTAGCCGAGGAGGCCCGTTGTCCTGTGAATTGAGTGGCGAAGGTTTGGGCGACAATGACGAGAAGATAGTGTACAGCTGACTGCATGTACAGTGCAAGCTCTGAGATAAACAGAGTTGAGTGGTCAAACCCAAACCCTTCGGAATTCTCAACTAAGAAAAATTTCTTTAGTGGACATTAAAATCAATTCATACTGATCATAACAACGTGACACACTTAACAATTTACACTTACTAGAAGATACAAAACTAAATTGGTAATGACCTCGCCTAGGGAAGAGGACCAGCCCAGTCTGATCGGTATGCGGCGCCAAGTACGATGTCTAATCGTCTCGTTGCGATATGATATTTTTCCTCTTCTTCATGCCAACGAGAGTAGTAACTCTCGGATGTTGACGCCGTCCATATGCAGTATGATAGACGAGATGTTAGGCAATCATTTATTTATGATTATTTTTTTACAATTTATAATTTGAACATATGATCTTAACCATTATAGATTTCATTATAATTAGCAACTATATAATGTTATAGTTAAATACGAAGATGAAATATTTATATTGTACAATTTTAACATCAGTCATGAAATTTTTTAATTTCACTAAATTGTAAGCACATACAAGAGTTTAACGGTCTCTTTTTTTGGTTAACTAGATTATTCTATAAAAAATAGAACACAAATCCCAAGTGATGATGGATCAATTTTGTGCTCTTAGATTAATTACAAACATATGTTGGCTTTCGTGTGTATTTTAGTTTCCTTAAACACGACCTTAACTATCATGACCGAGAGCTATAAAGTTGATCAAGATTTCTAGAATATATGCTAGTCTATTTTCTTTGCAAATAAAAGGGAAATTATCTTGAAGGTTGCGATGAGGAACAGGGGGACGAACTGTTGATCAAACATCATCGTGAAAGATCAGACCATCTACACTCACGAATTAGCATCTTGCTAGTCCGTGCTTCATCAGCACCTAACGCCATGCGACACGCCAGCCCGTGTTGTGGCACCGCAACTCCATGCTCAGCAGGACGGCACGGCTCCTCGCCATCCCGTTCAGCGCCGGGCAGTGCCAGTCGTTCGTGGGCGATCACCACGTTGACGTCGACCTACTCCTTTACCTCGCAAAGCAGTAATTAGGATCTCTGTTCCTTGTTTTCAGATATTTTAATCATTCAGAAAATTCTGTTACTAACACGACACATCCATCCTTGCAGGGCACCCTCGTTAAAGAGCCTCAGTCTTGTCGTGTCCAGGCTCAACAGAGAACCATTTGCAGAGACACTGAAGAAGTTCCCTCTGCTCGAGGAGCTTGCACTTTCGAGTTGTAATGATACGTATGCCTGGCAGCTGCTTGAATTCTGCCCACAACTCAAGCACTATAAACATGTCAATGTCAAGCAATTCTATGGCCCGGGGAAATTTATCGACATTGGGCCCCCATTACCGAACATGGAAGCCTTTGCAATTGCATGAATGCCTAGGTTAATTTCCTTGCAGCTCTTCGGCGACGACCTCGACAATGCAGGGTTTTCAGCCATCCTAGAGTTACTTGACCTGCGCAATTGTCCTAATATCCGCATGGATAGCAGCCTCCTCGTCAACTGTACCCGGATCAATAGGAAGAAACCGTGGCGGTATGCCTTAACTAGTGACCGGGGTGCATTTTGTTGGAAATATAAGCAATTTCCCGTATGATTTTATTAAAAAATAATAGATAAAATATAACTAATATAGTAGAGATGAAACAAGTCATGTAATCTAGCAGAGTGAAAGCAAATAGCATTTGCACTTGTAAACTAGAACAGAACATATGTAGAAGAGAGGCTAGAATAAGAAAGGCTGGAGCAAGAAACTGAGACATGATCTTAAACAGATAGAACACAAAGAGTACGGAACAGCGCTAGAACCACTGGTCTTGGGGTCGATGTCCTTGTCAGCCATGTCGTCGAAGAGGTTGTCGACGTCGGGGAAGAAGTCGTCGGCGTCCGGAGCGTCCGTGATGAACTGGTCAGTAGTCGCGCAGAGCGCTCCCCAAAAGCCTTATCACCCTTCTCCAGCCTGCAGCCAAAGAGGTGCGCCGTTCGGATTCAAGCTCCACCCCACGGCGCGGCTCATTCCCGCAACCCACGTCGGGACGAGGCGGGCGGCGGAGGAGGAGTGCCTGTGAAAGTTCCTCTTATTCTCATGCTCATACAAGTGGGAACAAACCTCCCTTATAAGGAGGTCCAACTCCTACCAAACTAGCAATATGAGACTAAACTTTAGTCCCACCTCCTGCCTTGTACAAATGGGCTGCGTGGGCCTATGGATTTAATAGGAATTCAGAAACTGATTGTTGGGCTAGCCCAACATAGATTAAAATTCCAACAATCCCCCACAAGATCCTAGAGGTACGCAAAATTTTCTTTTGGTTTCAAAACACTGTTTTATATACCGGTACTGCAGTGGAGAATGTTAAGTTGAACTTCCACCTAGAACTCTATGCTACACTAGTAAGCAAATTGAACAGTAGACTATGCCTTGAACTGTAAGTTTTCTGCGAATATAGCTTCACACCAAGCCTTGACCAATACTAGGCAACAATGGGTCTTCCTCGCGGATGGAGCTTATGCGTCATACTCTGATACCTTTCGTGAGTTTACTAGAGAGCACCCTACATTCATAGATTGCAATGTTTAACAATCAGACTCATATAGGTGTGTTCTTCAAAAGATATTCTGTAGGACAACATCTCTGCTTAAATGAGCCATTTAGAACACATTAAGATATACATCAACCTGCCATGCAAATTAGGTGAGTATTGCATCTTCATAGAGTGGCATTGTTAATAGTAAGGATACTCTCCTCTCAGTTGACCAACAACTTGTCTTCCACATCTAATTCATGGGATCTCCGATCACATATACTAGGTTACCACTATGAACAACTCATATTGTGGGTCTCATACTTATCTCCTTCGATGCATTATCTATCACATTGTGTGATAGACCCTTAGTAAAAGGATCTGCCAGAATTTTAGACGTTTGGATATAATCCAATGCAATAACTCCGGAGTTTCTCATTTTCCTGATAGACTTTAACCTTCTCTGAATATGTCTTGATGACTTCATGTTATCCTCTGAGCTACTCACTTTAGCAATCATAGTTTGGTTGTTGCAGTTCATAAGGATACACGGTATAGATTTCTCAACAACCGGCAAGTCATTCAAGAGTCGACGAAGCCAATCTGCTTCGACCGTAGTTGTATCTAGTGATGTGAGTTTTGCTTCCGCTGTTGAGCTCGTTAAGATGGTCTGCTTGCAAGACTTCCAAGAAATAACGCAACCTCCATGAGTGAATACATATCTGCTCTGGCCTATATCTCATCAGCATCAGAGATCCAGTTTGAGTCACTATACCCTTCCAGTACCATTGGATACCCACACTAGTAGAAAAAGGGCCATTTGTCCCGATTCATAAGGCCCATTTGTCCCGGTTGGGGAACCGGGACCAAAGGGTCGGTACTAAAGCCCTATATGTTTAGTCCCGGTTCTTACACCAACCGGGACAGATGGGCCTCCACGTGGCCGCTGCGGCGAGCCCAGGCGGGAGGGCCTTTGGTCCCGGTTGGTAGCACCGGGACCAAAAGGCATCCACGCGTCAGCAGCTGGCAGGAGCTGAGGTTTTTGTTTTTTTAAAGGGGGTGGGTATAGGGGGTTTTGGGGGGTTAATGTAGGTGTTTCATATATTGTGTTAGCTAACTAACTAATAGAGAGAAGTGTCCTGTCTTATCTCCGTGCTTGGTCGACGATATGTACTATACGTATAGAGAGGACTCGACACGCTAGCTAGTAAGCAAATGAAGGAAACCATTAAGTACAGAAGATCGTCATGAACATATGCATACAGAGAGAAGTGATATTGACCTCTCCTTCTCAGAGAGATTGGTCGAACAACAAGTTTTCGTATATCTATCCGACGCTACTGGCTACATATATACAATATAAGATCTCTTACAATATAATCCCCTAATTATATATGAACTCAGGGTCCAGATGGTATTCTCCGTCTTTATTGATCACGTGGTCAAGAAAGAATGCCGCCAATTCCTCTTGAATTGCTCGCATGCGATCTGGTGCTAGGAGTTCATCCCGCATCTGAAATATCTATTAATTTGAAGAAGGGGGTCAATACATATATATGAATTAATGAAACTCAACACAAATGATGGTAATAAAATAAAATTGTGAATATTATTGTTTACGCACTTCATATTTTTTTGGAGTAACCTCGCTCACAGGTCGTGTGGCGGATGGACTCGCAAACGTAGTATCCATAGTAATTATTCCCAGCTTCCTGTCACAACCACTTTACAAGAAATAGAGGTCAATCAAACTGATAAGCAAGCATGCTAAATGGTATTGATGAAACTAGCGCTTGAATCACTAGGAGATGTGCGGAGCTAGCTAGTAGTACTTACTTTCGGGTGTCTAAATCGCAGCTTCCCTGGCAGTCCCGGAGCTTTTGCGGTGAATTTTTTCCAAACTCTGCCAGACAAAGAAAACAATTACTTGATATCAGGAAGTGAACAAAGTTGCCGATATGATGCGATAATGATCGATTTAACTTACTTCTCGAGCATTTCAGTCATGTCCGCATACTCCTGGGGATCTTTTCATCTCGATTTTAAGACGGTTACTAGTCCCTGCTCAACCTTAATCTCTAGGAGAATATAGTGGAACCTGCGCACGCATGCATAACTCATCAATTACATTACTATAACCTCGACTAATAAGGGAAACTGAATATGCACAAGACAGTAACACTCACTTGAAGTTGTAAGGAAAGAGTATTATATCTTTGTTTTGATTTATTACCAACGATCGTAGCAAGTTGGCCTCGGTATCTTTGGCTTGAAATTCAACCGTAAATTGATCTATGAGATTTGTGTTAATGAACCCAATATCACCGATTTATCTTTTCTTCAATTGGGCGATCTTCAATCTGCATAATATAGTAAGGATAATTATATATACATGCAATGAAAGAGCTGAGTTATATATAGAGACTTAATGACAGAAGTAGTACTTACAGACAGTAGCAAGTGACCGTTAATTTATCGAGGGCCTTTTGATTGAAAAACTGAAAGAACTCCTCAAATGGAACAGACAACAGATCAATTCCAACGAGGTCATGCTCCTCTTTAACTCTCAGCGTTAAAGTATTCATTCCCCCAGACTCTCTGCAGGTTTTCATGTACCAATCATGGAATCTTCGCATCATCGTTGTTAGAGATCTTTCATCTTTGACGAGAGACTTCCCGTAATGGTATTTGTGTTCGTCCACCTCCAAGAAATCATAATGTACATCCTCGGGCAGGTAATCTCCAAGATTGGTATTGGGAAAAATCTCCGGATGATTAGCGACGATATCGCTAGACACCTTTAGCGGGGGGCACGATTGGTTCGCTTGTTCGCCGAGTTGGGCAATTTTTTCCCAGCTCGTCGTTCTGCTAACCTTTGATCACTGATAGTACTTCCCGACCGCTCCGCTTCGATATATGACCTTTGAATAATGCGATCATAGTTGGATTGCGACGGAGAAGGTGGTGCTCGCTTCAGGGCATCGATAGTGCGCTTTGCTTTCACCGGATCTATCTTCTCCTCCGAACGTGGATGTTTCTTTGCTTTCACCCCTTGAAAGTCGTCCCTCACTTCGGCTTCCACGATCTTCTTGTTTTCCTCCATGGTCATCTGGTATGGTAACTTCTCTAGAGGCTTGAGAGATGGACCGAATCTGTATTGCCTACCGCCTCTGGCTGTACTGCTAGACGCCGGAGCAGACGGACCGGCTGCGGCTGTCTTCTTTCCTTGCTTACGAGGCGGAGGAGAAGGACTACGACGCGCCGGAGCAACCGGAGCGGCGGCGGGTCTCTTCCGCCCTTGCTGACGAGGCGGAGAAGGAGGAGGCTGGCTGCTCGGGCGCGCCGGCGCAGGCGGAGAAGGAGGCGGAGTTCCGCCACGCGCTGGAGAAGGAGGCTGAGCGCCCTGATCACTCGCCGAAGGAGGAGGCGGAGGAGGAGGCGGAGTGCCCTGACTCGCCAGAGGAGGAGGAGGTGGAGGCGTCCAGTTCAGAAGGTTGATGAGCTCCTTCCGCCATAGGCATGGAGTCTTCAGAGCAGAACCCAGCCAAGTCTCCCCTTCACCGGTAGGGTGGTCAAGCTCAAGGTCCTCAAATCCCTCCGTTATTTCGTCCACCGTCACCCTACCATATCCTTCGGAATTGGACGGTAGTGAAATGTTGCGTCGGGTTCAGGAGGTCGAACAGAGCCGACAGCCGCCTTGACTTTGAAGTTCTGCCATTGCGTCATAAGGTGGCAATGTTGAGACTCCATGATACCATCCATGGGGTAGCTAGCAGGAACTGTGAAGACAGGCTCCAGCTAAAGCACCTCGGTGGAAGCCACGCTGCTTCTCCGCTGAGATGGTGGGCTAACTTCGGCAGGTCGCTTGCTGTGAACTGCTTCTTGTTCCTCTAGCCCTTGTACCCTTGCGTGCAGCGCCTGGAGTTGGGTCTGCTCCACTTTCTTCCTCCTCTCCTGGCATTTGTAACCACCTGCGTCCGGAAACCCTGCCTTCCACGGAACGGAGCCTGGCGTGCCTCGTGTCCGTCCAGGGTGCTCAGGATTCCCGAGGGCCATTGTGAGCTCGTCGTTCTCTCTGTCTGGAACGAACGTCCCTTGCTGCGCTGCATCGATATACTGCTGAAGCTTCTTGACGGGTATGTTAAGTTGGTCGTTCGTCCAAACGCACTTCCCTGATACAGGGTCCAAGGTTCCGGCAACCCCGAAGAACCAAGTCTGGCAACGGTCTGGCCAGTTCAATGTCTCTGGTTCGACCCCTTTATCAAGTAGGTCATTCTCAGCCTTAGCCCACAACGGTCGGGATTTGAGGTAGCCACATGACCCCGTGCGATGGTGAAGCTGCTTCTTCGCAGCATTTTTCTTGTTTGTCGATGACATCTTCTTGCTCTTGTCCGATGTCTTGTGGCTACAAATGCAGGCCAGTGATCTCTGATCTTCCCATACCGGCCAGTGAATTCTGGTGTCTTTTCTTGGTCGACAAATGATGTTTTTAGCTCATTCTTCCACCTCCTGAATAGCTCTGCCATCTTCTTAAGAGCATGCGACTTGATCAATTGCTCTTTAACTGGCTTCTCCGGATCCTCCTCTGGCGGTAGGGTCAATTTTGCCTTCATCGCGGTCCAAAGATCATCTTTCTGCATATCGTTGACATAAGACACCTCAGGGTCTTCCTTCTTAGGCTTAAACCATTGGTGGATGCTGATCGGGATCTTGTCCCTAGCAAGAACCCCGCACTGAGCAGAAAATGCTTCCTTGGTCCGGATGGGTTCAATCGGATGGCCATCGCGCGCGATTGCTGTGATCTCAAACCTTTCATCCAAGCGCAACTTTTTCTTCGGGCCTCGTTTCTTTACCGAAGTTGTGCTCCATCCGGAGGGCTAGAAAAAAGAAGAAAGACGAGAGTTAATTAATATGTGTACATACCAAAACAATGAATGCATCAATTAGCTAGTCAGCACAGGCTTAATTAATATATATACCTGGCCGGACTCTGTTCGGTCACCGGAGCCGTCATCACGGTCTCCTTCTTGCACCGGCATTCGGTCACCGGAGCCATCATAATCATGTCTTTCCTCCTCCATTATTCGATCACCGTAGCCTACTTCTTCACCATGTCCTTCCAGACCATCATTGTCATTAAGATACGACAAGCCATCAGCTCCGGCTAAGATTATGTCCCCCAACACCTCTTCTGCTGCCTCGTCTCGTCCGTGCTCCATTGTTTCTGCAAATATTACAACATGGCAATTATTATACAAACATGACATCAGGTGGATATATTAGTGGCAAACGTAGACCGAGCTACCTAATCACAACAAGGAATCATATTAGTGGCCTCGACGCTTCTCTAGGGTTTGGGGTGGCCTCGGCAATGCTTGAAGGGTTCGGGGTGGCCTCGGCAATGCTTGAAGGGTTCGGGGTGGCCTCGACGACAACACTCGGCGATCCTCGACCCTCGACCCCTCGACGACCCTCAAACCCACGACCCCTCGCCCTTCGAACCCTCCATTACTAGGAAAAGGCCTGCTAGCGGCGCACCTGTTTTGGCTACTAATGGCGACCTCTGGTGCGCCATTAGTATACCCGATACTAATGGCGCACCAGGGAGTGCGCCATTAGTATACCAGATACTAATGGCGCACCAGGGAGTGCGCCATTAGTATATCCCATGGTGCGCCATTACTATTTGACTTAGTAATGGCGCACCACATAGAAGTGCGCCATTACTAACATTTTTTTTTAAATTTTTTTCAGAAATTTTTTTTTCAATTTTTTTTTCATTTTTTTCTTAATCTCGGGTCACTATGGCTTAATCTCGGGTCAATATGCTTAATCTCAAGTCATATCGCACTAAGTGGTCAAACTTCCGGGAAGGTCACCCATCCTCACACCACTCCAGCCCGAGCACGCTTAAGTTCGCAGTTCTATCCAACCCCAGCACCACCTCACTTAACAGGCACTTGTTGATATATCTATCATATCAATCCTATTAAACCTTGTTGATGTCTAGGACTTTGTTCATGTTCATGAGTATGATGAAATTTTGAAAAATATTTCAAACTTCCCGGTCATATTACGTATCATTTTTTGAAAAAAAATTCAAAAAAAAGTTTGAAACCAAATTTTTTTTCTGTTACTAGTGGCGCACCTAGCAAATGGTGCGCCACTAGTAAGTTTGAATTTTTTTCATTTTTTCCCCTCTAGATCTTAAAAGCCCCGTAACTTTTTTTTCTGTTAGGTTTATGAGGATTTTGAAAATGTTTAACGCGGTTCGCCCAGTTAAAATCGGATGCAACTTTTTGAGTAGATGAGTTTTCATATAAAAAACTTTTTAATCCGAGTTCGTATGCAAACGTTATGCCCATTTTACACATTCCAGAGATATTTTGTAAATAAAGTCGAAATTCATATTTGTAAATTTTCCCAACAAGTAGACTACATATCACATGGGAAACTTATTTTCTTTTATTTTTTTGACATTTCCATCATTTTCTTTTATTTTTTTTAACTGAAAAGGCGGTCCACGGGAAGGGGGGGGACTAGTAATGGCGCACCACACACACGGTGCGCCATTACTAGTTTTGAAAAAAAAGGTGCATTCGGTGGATTTTTTGGGCCAAGTTAGTAATGGCGCACCGTGGGAGTGGTGCGCCATTACTAGTTCAACTAGTAATGGCGCACCACACACACGGTGCGCCATTACTAGTTTTGAAAAGAAAAAAATTGAAAAAAAATTACTAGTGGCGCATCGTGGATGTGGTGCGCCATTACTAGTTTAACTAGTAACGGCGCACTATCCCCTGGTGCGCCATTACTAGTTTTGAAAAAAAAATTGTTACTAGTGGCGCACCGTGGATGTGGTGCGCCATTAGTATTTGGACACTAATGGCGCACCAACACATGCTGCGCCATTAGTATATAGTAGTGGCGCACCGCATGTGTGGTGCGCCATTAATGTCAATATTATCTATAGCCCTTTTCCTAGTAGTGCTCGACCCACGGTGACCTCTACCCTAGTTCCCGACCCTCGCCCCTCGAACCCTCGGCGGCCCTCGACCCCCCCCCCCCCCCCGCCCATGTCGAAGTTATCGGGGAGGGGGTATATTGACTCCCCCCCCTCAGGTCAAAGTTATCGGGGAGGGGGTATATCAACAACGACATACCCGATAAAAAATAAGAAGAGGAAGAAGAAGAAAAAAAGAAGAGAAGAAGACAGGAATAGCGGAGGAGATCGAAGAAAAAAAGAAGAAAAAAAAAGAGGAGAAGAAGAAAGGAACAGAGGAGAAGAAGAAAAAATAGAATAATTCTAGTTTTTCTTCTCCTCCTCTATTCCTTTCTTCTTCTCTTTCTTCCTCTTCTAATTTTCCTTTTTCCTCTCCTCTTCTTTTTCTTCTTCTTCCTTCTTCCTTCTTCCTAGATAAAACTTTTCTAAAAATGTAACTTTTGCATATATAAAAGTTTTTCTTTTTCTTCCTTCTTCCTTCTTCCTAGCTAGATATATAAAACTTTTTCTAAAAATGTAACTTTTGCATTTATAAAACTTTTTCTTCTTCTTCCTTCCTTCTCTTCCTTCTTCATAAATATATATAACTTTTCTAAAAATGAAACTAACCTAAAATGCACTAAATCAGAGAACATACATAGATAAAACTTTTCTAAAAATCTATCTATTGCATACATGAACATATATACACAGAGAAAATACATACATATATGCATTTTTATAAAAATGCAAAAAACTAATCATCATATATATGAGCAAAAAATCTGAAAAAATTACATATAATCAGATATACACACATACATATACTCACACATATACATATAATCTGGAAAAAAACATCATATATATGTGGAAAAAACAGGCAGGAGAGGACAGGGGAAGGGGGGCGGCGCCGGCCTGACCAAGGAGAGGTGCGGCGTGGTCAGGGCAGGGGCAGAGGCACGACGTCGGTGTAGAGGGCGGCGATGGCGGCGTGGTCGGGGCAGGGGCGACGGCGGCGTGGTAGATCGGGCCGGGCAGGGCGAGGCAGAGGCACGGCGAGGGCGCGCGGCGTGGTCGGGGGGCAGGGGCAGGGGCGACGTCGGCGTGGTCGGGGAGCGGCAACGGTGGCGTGGTCGGGGCGGGCCAACGGCGGCGTGGTCGGGGCAGGGGCGGCTGCGTCGATGGGGCAGAGGGCGGCGACGGGGCGAGCTCGGGCAGCCTGGCGGCGTCGTCGGAGGGATCGAACAACTGAAATGAAATTTTCACAAGTACTGGCTTATATAACAAAGGCTTTAGTCCCGGTTCGTGGCAGCAACCGGGACCAATGCCCCCTTTAGTCCTGGTTGGTGCCAGCAACTGGGACCAAAGGTCTCTTTTCAGCAGCCCAAAGGGCGGGAAGCAGAGGCCTTTGGTCCCGGTTGGTGGCACCAACTGGGACTAAAGGGGGGGCATTGGTCCCGGTTGGTACCATGGACCAGGACCAAAGGGTTGCATTGGTCCCGGTTCGTGCCACCAACCGGGACCAATGGCCTTGCACAGCTGCGTGGTGGTGGGAGTTTAGTCCCACCTCGCTAGTTGAGACCGCCCTGCACCTGTTTATAAGCTCTGCTGCCTCTTTCCTCTCGAACTCCTCTGAACTACAGGCCTATGGGCCTAATATGACACTGTTATGCCTATGGGCCTGCTGGGTCTTCCGCGGGCCTGAATCCTGGCCCAACTAGCTGGGTTTATAGTCGTATTCAGGCCGTGATGGCCCAGTAGGTGGCATTTTTAAATTTTTCTAGTTTTTAGTTTTCTTTGTTGCCTTATTTTTTTATTTTGTTTCTACTTACAACAATATACTTACTGTTGCTATTTTATTTATTTTATTAAAGTTTATTTATTTTATTTTATTAAAGTTTATTTTATTTAATTAAAGTTTATTTTATTTTATTTTGTTGCTACTTATTTATTTTATTAAAGTTTATTTTATTTTATTTTGTTTCTACTCTGAAAAGGTTGAAAGTTGGTATGGTATCATCATTTCACCCACATAGCATGTGCAAAAAAGTTGAGAGGGTTACGGCAAAAACTAGATGCACTTCGTGTACAAAACGGACAATCTCTTTCGAAGTATCAGAGTTTCATACGGAAACTCATCTGTTACAAAGGGATTTCATTTTTTTGAACTTATTTGAACTCCAGACTTTTTGTGTGTTCAAAATGCACCATTCAAAGCCACATCATCAATTTTCAACCCTTTCTGACTTCATTTGTTATTTTTCGTGCATTTACTGATTTTTTTGAGCTATAAGACCCTGAAATTCAAAAGCATTTCAAATGAACCCTAGAAACGTTGAAAGTTGACATGGTATCATCATTTCACCCACATAGCATGTGCAAAAAAGTTGAGAGGGTTACAGCAAAAACTAGGTGCACTTCGTGTACAAAATGGACAAGCTTTTTCGAAGTATCAGGGTTTCATACGGAAACTCATGTGTGTCAAAAACCATTACAGATTCACATGGATAGATAAGTGACCAAATTAATAAAAGTTCATCATCACATTAAAAACAAAGTACATACATAGTTCTCATTGAACAACATATAGCTCTCCAGAGCATCTAGTTAAACCATACATTGAAACTATGTAAAACCTTTCAATGCAACAACAAATGCGATCATAATCATAACCAAGGTAACAATTGATCCAACGGCATAAGGTACCAAGCCTCGGTATGAATGGCATATTTTCTAATCTTTCTAATCTTCAACCGGATTGCATCCATCTTGATCTTGTGATTATCGACGACATCCGCAACATGCAACTCCAATATCATCTTCTCCTCCTCAATTTTTTATTTTTTCCTTCAAATAATTATTTTCTTCTTCAACTAAATTCAACCTCTCGACAATAGGGTCGGTTGGAATTTCCGGTTCAACTACCTCCTACATAAATAAAATCCATGTCACATTGGTCGGCATAATTGTCATAAACAATAAATGAACCAAATAGTTATAGAAAGATAATATATATACCACATCCGAATCATAGACAGGACGAGGGCCGACGGGGGCGGATACCAAAACCATCGCACACTACTGGAATTAGCTTATTTGCCGTCTGCCAACTCTTTGTCGTCCGCTTGCTGGCGGCAAAGAAGGTCTTTGCCATCAGCCACATGAAAACGGACGACAACAATGTGGCTGATGGCAAACAAGGTCTTTGCCATCAGCCAGTTCTTTGCCGTCCGCTAGCAGACGGCAAAGAGGTGGGTGGGTCCAGTTATTGTTTGCTAGCAGACTGCAAACACTGGCTGCCTATTTGGTCACTTTGCCGTCTGCCAGCAGACGGCAAAGATTCAGATCACTTTGGCGTCCGCTGGCAGACGGCATAGCTGGCCACGTGGCAGCTTCCCAGTGCTAACCAGCTGAGCTCTTTGCCGTCCGTCAATGGACGGCAAACATCTTTGAATCTTTGCCGTCCGCTGGTGGACGGCAAAGAGCGCCGTTAACCCCCTAACGGCCCTCACCCCACCCCACGGCCGTCCGTTATCTTTGCCGTCTGCTGGCCTCGGATGGCGGACGACACAATCCTTTGCCATCCGTTCCTAAGAAGCGGACGGCAAAGAAGGCCTTTGCTGGCACGTGTTCAGACGGACTGTTTGCCGTCTACTGGCGTACGGCAAAGAAGTTTGTCGTCCGTGATATATCCCTTTGCCGTCTGCCATGGCGGACAGCAAAGAAGCTGATTCCAGTAGTGGCACTATATAATAACAAGCAATAATAAAATTAAGAAAATTAGACAAGTATCTATCTAAAGTAAGAATATTTTTTCTTTCAGAAAGAAGATAAGAACAAGAGGCTCACCACGTTGGTGCCGGCGACGAGATCGACGCAGGCGATCGACGGCAGTGAATACGGGGACGGGACATGACGGACCGCTAAACCTATGCAAATATCGGGGAAAATGGAGCTTGGAGGTCGACCTTCGAGAGGAGAAAGCTTAACTAGTGTGGCTCGAGCATTTCATCGAACACCTCATGTGCATAGGAGGTGAGCTAGAGCACCCAAATGCCCTCCCCTCGCCGGCCAGGAAAATAGAGCACTGTGGAGTGCTCTGCTGCGGCGATGGGGTATTTATAGGCAACTCATTTGTCCTGGTTCGTGGCTGGAACCGGAACTAAAGCCCCGCCTTCTGTCGCGGTTCGAGCCACGAACTGGGACCAATGGATGTGGGCCAGGAGCGAGGCCCATTGGTCGCGGTTCGTGCCCGGAACCGGGACAAATGGGTCCAGACGAACCGGGACCAATACCCACGAGGCCCCGGCCGGCCCCCTGGGCTCACGAACCGGGACGTATGCCCCCCATGGGTCCCGGTTCGTGACTGAACCGGGACTAATGGGCTGGGCAAGCCCGAACCAAAGCCCTATTTTCTACTAGTGCCAGTGTAGTGAATTCCATTACTCGCAGATACTTTCAAGTAACACATAACTCTCTCTAGAGCTTTGCAATGCACATCTCCTGGTTTGGAGACAAACCGGCCCACCTTGCTAATAGCAAAAGAAATGCCAGGTCTTGTAGCACTGGCTAAGTACATAAGTGAGCCAATAATCTGAGAATATTTCAATTGATCTCTATCAATTGTCTATTCTTTTGAAGCAACACGCTAGCATCATATGGTGTTGGAGAGGGCTTGCAGTCACTGTAGCCAAAGCAACTCAAGATCTTTTTCACATAGTGAGATTGAAGCAATGTAATCCCACCATCATCGTCTCTCAACAGCTTGATGTTCAGAATAACATCAGCCACTCCTAAATCCTTCATCTCAAAACAACGAGAAAGGAAATCCTTGACCTCCATAATAACATTCAGATTTGTTCCAAAAAACCAATATGTCATCAACATACAAGCAACGAATAACTCTCTCGCCCCCACCATGACGATAGTACACACATTTGTCAGCTTCGTTTACAACAAAGCCTGCAGCTGTTAAAGTTCTTTCAAACTTCCCATGCTACTATTTGGGAGCTTGCTTAAGTCCATACAAGGACTTCAGCAACTTTGTACGCTTTTCCTTCCTGATCATCTACTACAACCCATCTGGTTG
Source organism: Triticum aestivum (assembly GCF_018294505.1). Lineage (NCBI taxonomy): Eukaryota > Viridiplantae > Streptophyta > Magnoliopsida > Poales > Poaceae > Triticum > Triticum aestivum. Next base: position 27,334,376 of record NC_057811.1, on the reverse strand, counting down.
TTCCATATAAATTTCCTCATCCAATTCTCTCATTAGGAAAGCGGTCTTAACATTCATTTGATGAACGAGAAGACCATGTGGGCAGCTAGTGAAAGTAGTACTCGAATAGTGGCCAGTCGAGGCATAGGTGAGTAAGTATCAAATAAGTCTTCACCTTCCTTTTGGGTATAACCCTTAGCCATGAGTCGTGCCTTGTACTTCTCAATAGTACCGTCAGGCCTAAGCTTCTTCTTGAATACCCATTTGCACCCTATAGGTTTGCACCTATAAGGACGATCAGTAATCTCCCAAGTTTCAATTGCCAAATGGAATCCATCTCACTACGGACCACTTCCTTCCATTTGTCAGCATCTTCGGATGCATAGGCCTCTGAAATAGAATTGGGAGGGTCATCTATGAGATACACAAGAAAATCATCACCAAAGGACTTTGTAATCCTCTTTCTCTTGCTCCTAGTAGAAACTTTATTCCAAAGTATTTCGTTGAAATTTAGGTTCAGTAATTGTGACTAATTCCTGATTCAATGAACTAGGCATCTCCTGATTTGATGAGCTGGCCATATCCTTCATGGGAAATATATCTTCAAAGAAAGTCGCATCATTCGACTCCATGATTGTACCGACATGCATGTCAGATACCTCAGATTTTACAACAAAAAATCTATAGCCAATGCTATGAAAAGCATATCCTAGGAAAACACAATCTACAATTTCTGGTCCAAGCTTGCGCTTCTTTGGAATTGGCACATTGACTTTCGCCAAACAACCCCATGTTCGTAGGTAAGAGAGTTTTAACCTTTTCTTCTCCCATTCCTCGAATGAAGTTATCTTTTTGTTCTTTTTGGGAACTCGGTTTAGGACATGACATGCAGTCAATATCGCCTCCCCCACCATGTCTTGGAGATACCCGATATGTCTAACATGGCGTTAACCAAATCAGTAAGAGTACGGTTCTTTCTTTCGGCTACCCCATTTGATTGAGGTGAATAGGGAGGTGTCCTCTCATGGATTATACCATGTTCCACAAAAAAGGAATCAAACTCATTGGAAAAATACTCTCCACTACTATCGGACCTATGCCTCTAGATCTTTCGATCAAGTTGGTTTTCCGCTTCAACTTTATAGATCTTGAAAAAGTTCAAAGGCTCATCCTTAGATTTCAGAAGATACACATGGCAGTATCTAGTGGAGTCATCAATTAACGGCATAAAGTATTTCTTTCCACCTTTTGTCAAAACACAATTTATTTCACAAAGATCTGAATGTATGAGCTCTAATGGTGCAAGATTTCTTGTTTCCGCGGTCGTATGAGACTTACGAGGTTGCTTAGCTTGCACACAAACTTGAAACTTAGATCCCTTGACAGTGGTGAAACTAGGGATTAAGTTCAACTTGGCTAGTCGCGACATGCAACCGAAGTTAACATGACAAAGACGTGAATGCCATACGTTTGATTCAGTATTGTTGCAAAGTTCCTCCACGAGAGAGGAAGCTTAGCGATGATGCCTCCGGCAACAAACTTGTCCGGTAACATGCAATTGAAGTGCTCCAGTTCTTTAGAAAATGACTGTATCTCATGAGCTTGCTCAACCACGTAGCGCTCATCAGTCATCCTGTAGTCATAGAATTGTTCCATGATATACAACTCAGTGCCGGCATCCGAGACCCAAAACTTGGCCCCCCACCTATCTATTCCATTATCAATTGATGCATAATCATCAACTATGTTCTCATCAAGACACTCAAGAGAGCAGCCTTAAACAAGGTAGCGGTGTTCTGTAAAGCTTGTTCCTGTTGAGGATCAAGACCTCCTTCAGGTTTGCCAAGAGTGGCGTTATAGCAGCTCATGGTTTGAAACCATAGAACGGCTCTCACACGCCACCTTTTATAGTGGATACCCTCAAATATAGAAGGCCTCATGAAAGCAGCAAAACCACTCAGGGTAAATTGCCTATAACAAGGTTTTTGGATTGTTCAAAATATGAGCAATTTATGATACGATTTTATTAACTAAAAAGGTAAATAAAACATGACTAATATAGTAGAGATGAAACAAGTCATGTAATCTAGAAGAGTGAAGGAAAATAGCATCTGCACATGTGAACTAGAACATAACGTGTGTAGAACAGAGGCTAGAACAAGAAACATGACAATGTCTCCTTGAGCTCTCAGCGACCCTACATGCGGTAACCAGCGGGGACGGGGTAGTGGCACGACGCAGAGCCAGCAGGAACAGGGCGACCACGGCGACTCATGCGTCACAATCGCCGGTGGGATGCGGCCATGGATGCACGACGTCACCTAGACGTCGTGCATGCTCGGGAATGTCGGAATCGTGTCATCGACATGCCACAACGCATGTACATCTGGTACATCGCGACAGTACCTTGCTCATCTGGATCATGTGTAATCACCATCTCCCTGCGGTGTAGTCAACAAATTTCTCGTGATGCAATACCGATCATCATTGTGCCAGCGACATCAAGTCTGTCGTGATCTCACAAGAAAAATCTACACCATAGATGAACTTCATTCAAAAAAAAGTAGTCCTAAAAATGAATCATGGAGAGAATGGGAATCATTTTTTTTTTCAAAACGGCGGATCGAAGTTTATACCTCCATAGGATTGAAGAAAGCCTACTTGATGTAGACTTAACACAGGTTTGACGGAGAGTTGATGGAGTGAAGCGTGTCGCTAATGTGTTTCAGAACTCTTGCCGGCGGGTCCGGTCCAAGGTTGCGTAGTGGGAAAGAGCGTCGTAGACCAAATAGTCGATCACATAAGGTCCATAAAGTAGATGGACACAAAGAAGCAGAAGAGAGCCTTTCTTTATTAATGATTGAATAATGTATAATGGTTTCTCCTCATCTTAATATACTAGAAGATACCCCGCGCGTTGCTGCGGGCACACATGTTAAACTATAAGCTCCAATAAACATCCGAGTCAGCAAGAACACATGTTGTGAAAACACATTTTAAATTGTAAGATCCACTAAACATCTGACCCGGTGAGAGCATATGAAGAAAAGCAATTACATATTTTTTTATTTATAAATACTACATGGAGATTCAGACATCAGGGATACACATACCGGAAACTGGCTACTGGTGTATGTATGCACCAACAGATTGTTTATAAATCTGAATTACACCAGCTATAATTCTCAATATACAATATATACGCTAAGAAAAATAATTAATTAGTTAATCTAGAGGGTTGTTGCCTTCGATATATTTTGTTCGAAACAATACGCCGGGAAGCAAGGAAATCACTCAAGAAATTCGTAAAGATTGTTAATTGGGTTTCCAATAATAAGTAATTTGATTACAATTCCAAAGAATAAAAGAAATCCAGAAATATTAACTGTTAATGGTATAGCCTTGGATGCAACTGTATATGGGAACAACCAAAAAAGGTAAATGCCACTAATATAGTAGCTAGCGGAAGAAAATATAGCTTTTAAGATATTGTGCATTTTTCATCTGTCAGTGAACATCCATGAAAAAATAAAATAAAATAGAAAGTGAATATGCGCATACCAAAAGAAGATGCCTTGTCTAACGGGCTATATTAAAAGTTGAGTAAAGAACGCCAGCAAGAAGTGTATTGGCATAGCAACCACTTCATCTATGCAATTGTCCTTCCGTTGCATCATCACAAAGGAGTGTGTTAGCATAACAGTCAGAATTAATACAGCCAACAAAGCGTGCACATGAAAACTACAGGAGGAGAAGATCGACATTCATTGAAAAACATGAAGAAACAAAAACTCTGAGTCCCCTTGCTAGAGAAAAGGAGAATAAGATGGGATTGCCATGGACTAACCAAACTGTGCCAGGTCACTCAGATCTACCAATTTGTTTTGAACGCTGACAAAAAAATATAGAGAAGGAGAGATAGTGGAGGTCAAAATGAAGAGATGTTGCATGTGAAAGAAATCAGAAGGAGAATACAGAGGAGGAAAGCGACTGCAGCTCACGTTGTAGTGCAGTGCAAGATGGTGGGCGGGCCTTCAGTTCAAGGCTGTGGTATGGAGGAGCATGGAGGCCTGCATCCCAGTCCACGTGTTAAGGGCGTCTGGATGGAGTATATATGGGCGAGGGTGATGAACGGATTGTTCCATCTCCGGTCAGTTTGCGGAGGAAATTAATGTTCATGAACTGTTGTCTCTCCTGTTAGTATGTAAATGGAAGACGAAGACGAATAGTTCTGCGTCATTACTCATCCATTGAGAATAATATAGCTCTTGACAAAGACAAATAGAATAAAAAATATTTTTTCATAGATGAGGTGGCATGTGTGGGGCATATATGGTGAGGTGGGTAGGCTGCATGTCAAGAGAAATAGATAGTGGGGATGAACTATTTAGGTATTATAAATAAGTACCCACATAACATAAAGTGCGGAATGGTAGGGGCTAGGAGGTGTGCCATAGGCAGGCCTCCACCGCCGCACCCTAGGTGGGCCCGGTTTCTCAACAGTTTCAGCGTTGTGTGTTGCCTTCATCCCTGGCAAAATATTTCTGCCGCTTAATCTCCTTTCCCCTTAATTAGCTAGAGGGAAAGGTATCGCCGTTGCTTTTTTCATATCATAATGAAAACAAATCCATAGAAAAGAAATATGCGCCAACACGTATTGCATAGTCCAGTGACATTTTTTGTATAGAGAGTGCTCCCCCAAATACTGCTTTTGGAGGCCGAGCTCCATAGAGGCCTCCTTTTTAAAAATTCATATTATTGCATTGCAAAAAATTATGAAAAAAAATATTGCAACTCTTTTCTGGGCACGTGATGATGCGGCTAGCTAACTACACGCAGCCGCTCCGTTACACCCACAGTGATGATGCACTCCATCTCGAACTTGGAGTTCTCGGCATGCAACGGCGACTTCACTCCTGCCTTGCGGAACTCGTCCTCGCAGCTTCGGGGGACGTTCCACGCGGAGCCGAGGCTCGTCACCGCGTCGCCCACCTTGTTCGACCAGATGAAAATGGCTGCCTCGTCGAACAGGCCCACAGCCATGGAGTAAAAATGGTCGCAGAAGAAAAGGATCGCCTGGATCTTCGGGTCCTTGTCCTTGGCCTTCAGGGCGGCGATGCGCTTGAGGGTGACCGCGGCCGTCTTTTTTGCGATCCCAGTGGCGATGACGGCGAGGCCGCGCTTGTTCGCCAAGGCGCTCTCCTTGTCGGCCTTGAAGAACTTGATGCAGATGTTGTAGGTGTCAGGGTTGCCGAAGCTCCTGCACGCGTCTTCTAGAATGGAAGCGCTGGATGAGGCGAGGAGCAGCAGGAGGACGAGAAGCGAGAGAGCTTGCGACTGCCTCATGGCTTTGCTGCTACGATTTTCTTGGGTTTCGTCTGAGATGTTTTGTGCGTCAAGCTCAAACTGTAGGTGGATGGTGTGTGTGTGTGTATATATATAAGTTTGTCATCTAGAACAATAAACACGGATATATCATACTACCGAAGGATCTTGGCACAACAATTAAAATGGCTACTTCTAATTAACATTCATTCCTTGATATATCTATCTATTGATTGAATTGTTAAAGCAATATAAAGCAAACGGTCCAGATTTAAAACATAGAAAATAATATGGTTGTGGTTTCATCACGCGTAAATGAAATGACCAATGGAGATTTATCAGAAGATCTTTCCAGATTCTAGTAATTACTCAATTTCAATTTATGCAGTGAGTGGCATATAATCAGTAGAAGAAGACGACTATTATGATTTTTGTAACATCCCAAATTTTCAATTTGGAATATTATACATAGATCATCATTTACATATCATGTTTTGTTGCATTTTGACAAATCCTCGATAAATCCTAAGCAACTCAAGGACCCTCGAAGAGAGTTGCGGATTTTCTCGAATTTTCTTATTTGATTTTTCAAACGAGGATTGGGATTTTGATTATTTTTCTCTCCGAAAAATATTTCATTTTTAAATAAACGAGAGGAGAAAATATGACTTCTCCAAAATATTGGAATACTGGAGGAAAAATGTTAAAATCATTATTTGGAATTTATCGGATTTTATTTGCAATTTTTATTGCATTTAAAAATATGCATGTTTTCAAAAAATATATTTTTGATTTTAAAAATGTTCACCCTATTCTAGATTTTCTAACTATACAGGGAAAATTTATTTCATATTTTTCTAATTTTTATTTTTTTTTTCTACGCAATTTTTCCCGCGGAACTTATTTAAAAAATAAAAATAAAAATACGCGCCGCGCCGACCGGGTCGAGCCCAGCCGACGGCCCACCCCGCCGCGACCTCTCCTTCTTCCCCACGACGCCGTCGGAGTCCGGCCTCGCCACGGGAGCCCGCCGCCGCCTCGGTTGCCCCTTCCCCAAGCCCCCTAGCCCCCCCCTCTCCATATATACCCCCACCCTCCGTTTTCGCCACCATCGCCGCCGGAGGAGCCGCCGCCGCCGCCGCATCTAGCCCGCCCGCCGCCGCCGCTTTTGCCTCGCCGCCCGCCGCCGGAGCCGCCGCCCCCGAGCCCGCACCCCCGCCGCCCGAGCCCCGCCCGCCGGAGCCCCTCGCCGGAGTCCCGCCGAGGTACTGCCGCCACCGGCCGTTTTTGCTATTGACCGGTTTTTCTGAAAAAAAAACTTTTGTTTTAAAAAAGACCCTAGATCGGCACGAGCGTTCACCGAACCGTTCGTTTTAACGAACGCGTTCGTCGGTTTTTCTCTGTTAACGAACGTCCGTTATTTAACCGTTCGTCCGTTTTTCTTTTTCGTCAGATTTTCTCGTTATTTTCTCAGATTCGATTTCTGATCGAATTTTCGAATCTGTTTAACTTTTCGCTCGTTTATCGGAATCAGGTGATTCAAGCGCCTAGAGTTTCATCTCGAAATTCTCTTTCCGTTTAACCTACTCAAACAAGTTTTTGCTACAGTAAAATTTGACCTAGATCCAGATTAGCAAACGAAGTTTCTTTCTTTCGCCGTTTGACTTTCGTTGCTTCTTTCGAGTTGATTCTTTTTGCAAACCGGAGTTCTTAAGTTGAACTTTCTGGTTGGATCTTTCTTTCGAGTCTTACCTGTGCATTAGATGAGTACTGATTGTATGCTTGTTTGTTTGCGATAGAGTACCCGGAGTGTGCCGCTTGTTACTTCGACTCGCTAGGTTTTGCGGATCATCAGCAAGGCAAGTAACACTTTGATCATACCCCGTTCATACCCAGTTTTATTGCATTAGATCTATTCTCCTCAAACACATGGCATTATTAGGATCTAATTAAACTGTGGGTATTGGGAAGTAGTTGAGGTAGTACCTATTACCTGTTCTTTATCAAACCCTTGGGAGTTACTTCTACGTTGCTTTTATTATTGCCATGCTATGCGTAGACGTGGTTTGGGTTTGAGAGATATTCATGACAGATGTGAGTTGTTTAATAATGGTTCAACTTAAGGTGGCAACTAAAACTCACATCTGGGTGGATTGAGGCACCTGAAGAACCCAGTGTTGTCTGTATGTATAAGGTCCGCCACCCAGGCTCAAAGGGATCATAAGATTATTCATGCTAGAAACTTCCGTGTGCAGCCGCAAGCTATTATGGGCTCTAGCATAGCTGAGTAGGTTACAGGATCTCTTGAAGAGGTGGACTAGCAGATGTAGGGGAAAGTAGGTGTACCGGTCCATCCAGAGTAGAGAGTGACTGTTTCTGAAAGACTGTGTCTCGCTCATCCGTTTCTCAAACATCATGTAGTGCGAGAATCAAGCAGAGGCGATCGAGTCTTGTGGGAAAAGTGCACAAACCTCTGCAGAGTGTACAAACTGATCATGATTAGCCGTGTCCCCGGTTATGGACAACTTGAGTATCTAGTACCTGGATTATCATTTGAATCTCATCACCGTGATACTTATAATTAATTTTGTTGGGTTAATGATGTTACTTAATTGGGATTGAGTTGGAGGTACCTTCTCAATGTTTCAACCACCATGATAGTTAAATAAAATTTATTCCTTTGCAGTAGGATAAAATTGGCTTTTCGCAAAACTGTAACCATAGAGCCTTTCCACCAGCCATATATGCATGTAGTATAGCCTTATCTTTGTTCATTGCTCTCTATGTGTTGCTTTGCCAGCATATTCTATGTGCTGACCCGTTCCGGGCTGCAACGTTTCATGTTGCAGACTTTTCAGACGACGAGTAAGGTGCCTTAGGTCGTGGTCTTATACTCAGTGATGCCGCTGGAGTTGATGGACTCACTTATCTTCCAAGTCTTCCGCTGTTATCGTTATTAGATGGCCTTAAGCCATGTTTATTATACATAATCTCTTTGGAGATATTCGATGTAATAAGTGTGTGATTGCTACTCTGTTATAAATCTTCCATTTGTACTGTGTGTGTCAGCATTACTGATCCAGGGATGACACTGGTGCACAGCAGCACAGGCCATTTGAGGTCTGGTCGCTACAAAGTTGGTATCAGAGCACACGCTGACTATAGGACACGACCACTAAGCTTAAGCCCTAGAAAACTTCTCTCTTCTCATTTCTGACCCCTCTCCACTTTCTACTCTTTTAGGAATGGCGAATGCAAGGAGCAAGTTCATGCAACCAGATGAAGACACGCCATTTGGACGACATTTGAAGGAAGTCACCAAGTACTTGAACATAGGAATACCAAGCGTCACCGGAACCTACAACGCTACCTTACCTGAAGAGGAGAGCTGGAAGATTCAAGTTATCATTCCAGGAAGGATGTTTAGTGCCATGAGATTGGTTTTCGAAGCACCAACTTGGAGTTTAGGGAAGAGCAGGGCCGCACACATCGCCATGGGACGCATTGGAGAAGTCTATCACCAGGAGCTTAAGGATACAATTTATCAAATTTGTGGATGTCGAGACGCGCAATGGGAGATGATCAAGACCAAGAAGGATGGATCAATTGCAGCTTTCATCCAGGAGCAGAACCAACATATTCGTCGCCAGGAGAATCAGATGTGCACGGACAAGGAAGAACTGAAGAAGGCATTCACGAAGATCAAGGAACTCCAAGAAGAACTCAAGACTACACGCGAAGATTATTTGGAGGAAATCAACGCACTAGTCGGGAAGATTGACGATCTGGAGAATAAGATTGGAACATTCGTGGGAAATCCAGTGCCAAAAGCATAAGTCGACGAATGCACTTGTCCGGATAACTACATCATCATCGACGACACCGACTCGGAACCAAGTGAAGAGGAATGGATTGATGAAGCTAGAGCAGACATCATGGAGTCTTCAACGGATCAGAATTTCTAGTAGACTACCATATCAGTAGTAGTTTTTCCCCCATTTAGTAGTATAGCAAGCACTTTGTAACGCTAGTTAGATCGATTGTTTTGCCTTGTTTGGATTGATTGAGTGATATTGATTGAATTTGTCTCATGAGCATATGGGTAGTGTTTTCTCTCTAGACCTCATTCTATTCTTAATTCTCATCTTTTCTAAACCTATCAGATGCCTCCGAGACGCGACCCCGGATTTGTTTTCCCTCCAGAGATCACCCAGTTGATTCAGCAACAGAATGCCTTGATGCAAGTGTTAGTTCAGAACCAAGGCAACAACAACAACAACAACAACCCACCGCCACCACCACCTGTTGACCACTTAGCCCGTTTCTTAAGGCTAAACCCGCCGGTGTTTTCCAGTAGCACCGAGCCGATTGTTGCAGATGATTGGCTCCGCAAAGTTGGAAGGGAGTTGACCACTGCAGGATGCACAGATGCGGAAAGAGTGTGTTTTGCCGCACATCAGCTTGATAGACCCGCAACATCATGGTGGGAAAATTATACAGCCACGCACCCTATTGACACTGTCACATGGGACCAATTTCAGCAAGTTTTCCGTACAGCTCATGTTTCAGCAGGAGCTATGGCTATGAAGAAGCGTGAGTTTCGCAACCTACGCCAAGGAGGACGCACCGTAGGCCAGTATGTGGAGGATTTCAGTAAGTTAGCACGTTATGCACCAGATGACGTTGCTACGGATGCAGCCAAGCAGGAGAAGTTTCTGGAAGGATTGAATGATGAGCTGAGTATGCAGTTGATGGTAGCAACTTTCAACAACTACCAGGAGCTGGTGGACAGAGCTCTCATGATAGAAGGGAAGCAACAGCAGATTGAAAACCGCAAGAGGAAGTATGGACAAGGGAAGTATAATTCTGGAGCCCAGCAGAAGCCACGATTTACCCCGAAGCCGGGAGGACAGTTTCAGCATACCCATGGAGGAGGTAGTTCGCACAACCATAATGGCTCCAAGAATGGTAATGGGAATGGAGGAGGAAACGGACAGAACCACACCAACCCATCTACCCCAACCAAGAGAGATCTAAGTCACATTACTTGTTTCAAGTGCCAGAAGACGGGACATTATGCAACTGATTGTCCCGAAGCCCAAAATGGAAACGGCAATGGAAGCTCTGGGAAGAAGCCGAACCCGTTCAACAAAGGACATGTGAACCACGTGAGCGTGGAGGAGATTGAAGCTCAGCCTGATGCAGTAATAGGTAAGTTTTTGGTGAAGTCATTTACTGCAACTGTTCTTTTCGATACTGGTGCATCGCATTCATACATATCAAGGGGATTCGTAAACAAGTTTAAGATGTCCACCCAAGTTCTCAAAAGCCCCATGTTAGTAACCTCGCCAGGAGCAGAGTATATGGCCACCCAAGGATGTTTTAAGATACCATTGGCCATTGGAAGGCATGTTTTCCCCTCAGATCTCATTGTTTTGGAATCGCAAGGTTTGGATGTGATTTTGGGAATGGATTGGCTATCGTTGTATGGAGGAAACATCGATTGTGCCAGCAAGACAATTTTGCTTACCACCCTGGAAGGAAAAAGGATCAAGTATGTATCCAGGCATATGCCGAAGAGGACTCAAGTGAATTCCTTATCAGGAGTTGTACAGGAGGAAGTACCAGTGGTGAAGGATTATCCGGATGTATTTCCAGAAGAGTTGCCAGGCATGCCACCAGATAGAGACATTGAGTTTTTGATTGAACTTATCTTCCAAGTCTTCCGCTGTTATCGTTATTAGATGGCCTTAAGCCATGTTTATTATATTTAATCTCTTTGGAGATATTCGATGTAATAAGTGTATGATTGCTACTCTGTTATAAATCCTCCATTTGTACTGTGCGTGTCAGCATTACTGATCCAGGGATGACACTGGTGCACAGCAACACAGGCCATTTGAGGTCTGGTCGCTACAATTTTATTTTTACACTGGTCATTCTGCGTCCAGTTGTTTATCATATATATATTGGCTTTTTTTTAAGATGGCTTTTGTTTCCGGTGATATTAATCAGATCTAAGATGCACTTTATGTCTTTAAGAAAACATCCAAAATTACACAAGCATAGGAGGAGGCTAAGGAAGGTAGGAGAATAAAAGGCCCCAAACAACATATGAGAGGGATTGCACAGGCCTCATGGTTTGTTGACAGGGAGCGCGCCTTAGCACAAGTTCCCCGGTCCAGGCATGAAATCCAAAACAATATAGTAGTACCTGGTTTAATGCCTAAAGCAATGCATCTGTACGATTAAAGGGGAATGTGCATGTCGTCGTCATTAGGACGCAACCATTATGCTAAAACAATTTGAAAATCGTGAACCGGATAAATTTGAAAATTAAGCCATTAATGAAATTAATTAGAGATAAAATTAATTATGCATGCAATTAATTACGTTCATTTGAAGTACGTAGGCATTTTATCGCGCCAAATCAATTTAAAAATCGAGTCATTAATGCAATTAACTAATTAGGTCGACAGTCAATTATGTATGTGGATAACGAGGAATATGGATTTTTTCAGTTAGGAACACAATTAATGAATTAGACATGCATGCAATTAATTAGGTCCATTTAAATAGGTATTTTATCATGCCGAATTAATTTGAAAATAGTGTCATTAATACAATTAATTAGACAAGTAATTGTGTGTGTGGTTAATTATAATTAGGGATTTTTCATTTAAAAACTCAATTAATTCATTAGGCACACATTTAATTGTGCTTGTAGATAATTAGACAGACAATTAATTATGCCTGCAATTATTTAATTAGGCGAACAGTTCGCGTCGAATCAATTGAAAGCACTCACGGGCGAGGATGGCCAACAGGCTCTTGCTGATGTTGGTGACAGTCAACTGGCTCTCAGCGACATGACCAACCAGCGCTTACCAATGTGGCCAACGGCTACCATGCGCTCGCGCCATGGGCGACCAAGTGTTTATCATGATGAACTAGATGGGAAGTGCGGCTTGCCGCACCCCGCACCCCTGCCGGGTGCGGTTACATACAACCTGACACAGTAGGCCAGGCTTCAAATTCAATAGGTTGACATGATGAAAGGGAAAAGTGCAGACGTTTAGAACATTATACCAAAAGCAAAGAAGAATAGCAGTCCACAATAACTTGTTTACAATGCATTGAGAGTTATATCCAACTTGGTAGAACATGATTCATTTTTGATTCAGGCTATTACACAAATAGCAAAGCACGATGGCAGCACCCACCTAGTCCACTACTGGTTATACAATATGTATTCCACAGATGGAAGGAAATATAGACGACTGATTCCATCGTTTGAATTTCTCAAAGAAAGATATAGGAGGAACTAAGCACTAATAACAACAATGGTTTGGTTAATTACATTACTTTGAGGATGTCATAGAAAATGTCACATGATATACCAAAAGCAAGTCCTAACAGTAGCCTAAGAGAACCGATATATATAGTTTTTCTATGTCATATGGTGATACTAGTGTATTGGATAGCTCTGTCTGAAGATCTTGCTCGTCGAGGTGTTCTCTAAAAGATCTGTTGATAGAATTCTAAAGAGATGAGTGAACCTAGAATGGAAACAAATAAAATTTTGCAACCCAAAAATGTATAACCACAAGCATGGTACAAGAAGCACAACATTACTAAAAAAATGTCTTCCTAGTTTTTATGGAGGTACTGCCAAAAGTAAGGCAGGAAATCTCAAATTAGAACACCAAAAAATGTCTTCCTAGTTTTGATGGAGGTACTGCCAAAAGTAAGGGAGGAAATCTCAAATTAGAACACCAGGAAGCAAACCATAAAAATAAGTATGTGCAGCAGACACAAGATTAGCCATGGTAGCTAGCTACACAAATCCATGACCCCCTAATCATATACACAAGTCCTCCCCACCTCTCTCTTCATGTTGGCTCTGACCGGGACGGCACACCAGTCAGCACCACAAAGGGGTCAAACACAACCAGGCCATGAAGTACTCAGCAAGAAGAAAGGAACAAAACACTTCCACGCAGGACGAATTTAAAATGGAGCGGCAAAGGCTAATTATACATGAGAAGATTGTTACCGACTGTGACGCCCGGATAATCAAGCTACAGTAAACCTCTGCTAATGGTGCCACGTCACCTCGGTTAGTGTTGATAACTGGAGTTAGTTCAAAAACGATTCAAATTAAAATCTAAAATATAGGCAAACAGTAAAATTTTCAAATATCAAAACTAAAATGTTCGGGTTGTGTCATATAAATCGTAAGTAATTATGGTGGAGAAACCAAGCTTTGATAAATATTTAAAGGCTCTAAAACAATTAAAACAATAGTGAAAACAATTAAACAAATGCCTATTGAATATATAAAATGCTAAAACTATTTTATTATGGGTTAAGGATTAATCTCACGGTAGTTTGTTGATAAATACAAATTTAGTCACTAATGGTAATTTTTGTAAAACTAAAGAAAATAAGTAAAAGAAAAGAAAATACAAAAGAGAAAACAAACAGAAAAAAGAAAGAAAGGAGAAACCCCCCCCCACTGGACCCTGGCCCAACTGGGCCAACCCCCAGGCCGAGCCAGCCGGCCCACCCCGCCCCCACTCCCTTATCCACTCCCCCAAACCCTAACCCTCCACCGACACCCCCCACTCCCCCCCTCCCTCCCCCGATCCAGATCAGATCGGGCTCCACCCCGTCGCCCCGCTCGCCCCGATGTTGCCCCGCTCACCCCCGACGCCGCCCCGCTCGCCCCCGACGCCTCCTCGACGACCCCGTCGCCCCGCTCGCCCCTGACGCCGCCCCGACGACCCCGCGCCCCGCGACCACGCTGCCTCGCCATGGGACGTCGCCACGCCGGAGCTCGTCCTCGCCGGACCTCCCCGCCGGCCTGCTCCCACGTCGCCGTCGTCCCCGACCCCCACCTCGAGCCCCGCTGCCACCCCCTACGGCCACAGTGAGCCGCGCCCCTTCTCTCTCTCCCTCGCCCCGTGCTCGTCCCTCCCTGCTCGCCGCGGTCGCCGCGCCCCCGCGCGCGCTCGGCCGCGCTCGTCGCCTCCACCACCGCGCCCCATGGCCCCCCTCCGTTCGCCCTGTACCACTGGGCCGCGCACGCCTCCCCTCGCCTCCGCCGCTCGCCCCTGCGCATGTCGACGCGTCACCGCCGCCCGGCCCGCGCACTGGCCGCACCGCGGCCGGCCTCTACCGTGGCCGGCGTCGCCGGCCCCTGGTGGCCTCGGGCGCACACGGGCGCCCACGCCCGCACCGGCCACCCGCGCCCCCGCTTTGGCCCCCTAGGCCACTGCCAGGTGGGGCCTCGCCCCCCTGAGCCACTGCCCCTGGGCCCGAACCCCCTTGGGCCACAGACAGGTGGGCCCCCGCGCCCAGAGAACGTTAAAAAAATGATTTAAAAAAATAAAATAAAAATAATAATAATAATATATAAATAAATAAAGAAAATAAAAATAAAAATAATAGCAAAACAAATAATAAAAATAAATTTAATTAATTAATTAATTAACTAAATTAATTAAGTTAATTAATCCTGTTTAAATTAATCTAATTAGTTAGTTAATTTAATTAAACAGTAGTTAATTGGCTAACAGCCCCTCACAGGTGGGATCCACCTGTCAGGTTGACCAGGTCAACGGTCAACGTTGACTGCTGACGTCAGCATGACCTCATGCTGATGTCATAAATCCAAATTTCGAATTAAATTAATTAATTAATTAAATTCTAGAAATTAATAAATTCTTTTGAAAATCATATCTTTTAATCCGTAACTCGGATGGAAATACTTTGTACATGAAAGTTGCTCAGAACGACGAGACGAATCTGGATACGCAGTCCGTTCGTCCACCACACATCCCTAACCTATCGAACTCGCAACTTTCCCCCTCCGGTCCGTCTGTCCGAAAACGCGAAACATCAGGAATAATTTTCCGGATGTTCCCCCCCTTCGCCGGTACCACCTACTGTCGCGTTAGGACACACCTAGCACCGCTCATTGTCATGTCACGCATCGTCATGCTTATGTTTGCATTGTATTTACTGTTTCTTCCCCCCCTTCTCTCCGGTAGACTACGAGACCGACACTCCTGCTGCCCAGTTCGACTACGGAGTTGACGACCCCTCCTACTTGCCAGAGCAACCAGGCAAGCCCCCCCCCTTGATCACCAGATATCGCCTATTCTTCTCTATACTGCTTGCATTAGAGTAGTGTAGCATGTTACTGCTTTCCATTAAACCTATACTGATGCATAGCCTGCCCTTGCTTCTACTGTTGCTACCTTTACCTGCAATCCTACATGCTTAGTATAGGATGCTAGTTTTCCATCAGTGGCCCTACATTCTTGTCCGTCTGCTGTGCTATACTATCGGACCGTGATCACTTGGGCGGTGATCACGGGTATATACTTATTTACTATATACATGACACATGTGATGACTAAAGTCGGGTCGGCTCGTAGGAGTACCCGCAAGTGGATCTTTGTGGCGGAGCGACAGGGCAGGTTGAGACCACCTAGGCGAGAGGTGGGCCTGACCCTGGACGGCATCCGCGGTTACTTCGACATAACACGCTTAACGAGTTCTTGGTATTTGATCTGAGTCTGGCCATTTGGTCTATACGCACTAACCAGCTACGCGGGAACAGTTATGGGCACTCGACATCGTGGTATCAGCCGAAACTCTTTTTGACGTCAGCGACGGAGCGGCGAGCGCCGGATTGGACTGGAACGCCACTAGGCTAGGTCTGCTTCTGGCCGCCCTCGCAACGTGCAGGTGTGCAATGGGCGATGGGCCCAGACCCCTGCGCGCATAGGATTTAGACCGGCGTGTTGACCTCTCTATTGAGCCTAGGTGGGGCTGCGACGTGTTGATCTTCCGAGGCCGGGCATGACCAAGAAAAGTGTGTCCGGCCAAATGGGATCGAGCGTGTTGGGTTATGTGGTGCACCCCTGCAGGGAAGTTTATCTATTCGAATAGCCGTGTCCCTCGGTAAAAGGACGACCCGGAGTTGTACCTTGACCTTATGACAACTAGAACCGGATACTGAATAAAATACACCCTTCCAAGTGCCATATACAACCCGGTGATCGCTCTCTAAAAGGGCGACGAGGAGGGGCTCGCCGGGTAGGTTTATGCTATGCGATGCTACTTGGAGGACTTCAATCTACTCTCTTCTACGTGCTGCAAGATGGAGATGGCCAGAAGCGTAGTCTTTGACAGGATTAGCTATCCCCCTCTTATTCTGGCATTCTGTAGTTCAGCCCACTGATATGCCCCTTTACACATATACCCATGCATTTGTAGTGTAGCTCCTTGCTTGCGAGTACTTTGGATGAGTACTCACGGTTGCTTCTCTCCCTTTTTTCCCTTTCCTTTCTACCTGGTTGTCGCAACCAGATGCTGGAGTCCAGGAGCCAGACGCCACCGTCGACGACGACACCTACGACACTGGAGGTGCCTACTACTACGTGCAGCCCGCTGGCGATGACCAGGAGTAGTTAGGAGGATCCCAGGCAGGAGGCCTGCGCCTCGTTCGATCTGTATCCCAGTTAGTGCTAGCCTTCTTAAGGCAAACTTGTTTAACTTATGTCTGTACTCAGATATTGTTGCTTCCGCTGACTCGTTTGTGATCGAGCACTTGTATTCAAGCCCTCGAGGCCCCTGGCTTGTATTATGATGCTTGTATGACTTATTTATGTTTTAGAGTTGTGTTGTGATATCTTCCCGTGAGTCCCTGATCTTGATCGTACACATTTGCGTGTATGATTAGTGTACGGTCAAACCGGGGGCGTCACAAGTCGGTATCAGAGCCAACTGCCTGTAGGAATCCCCCTTTCAAACTCCTTGGCCAAAGTCGAGTCTAGCCTTTACAAAACTTTTACTAACGTGACTGTGTGGCTTACGGGCCCACATCGCCATTGGGTGGTATTAGGATCTTTTACTCCTTGTCTATACTCTGGGACTCTGAACTCTCTCCTATTCGGGTTAAATGATTTTGCTAAAAGGACTAACTGTAGGTTCTCGTAAATACTTCCTCCCGGAGAGCCCTTTATCACAGATGGTTGCCGACTGCACCAGAAGATGTTGAAGATACTCTTCGATCATTCCCGAGACCCTTGTGCCCTCTGCCTTTTCAATTCCCTACTACCGATATATCCATATGGATAACAACATACACTTGTTGTTCATACAATTACTCTGAGTTTCTCGTGTTATTACTAGATACATCGAATTGCTCTCCGGCTTTTTAAGAATCCCTTGTACCACTGCCTTGCAGTTCTTTTCCACCTGAATACCCCTACGAATAATTTCTCGCACTTATCGAGTATCCGCTCATCCCCAAATGATTCATGTATTTCACAAAGTCTTCAAAATACTATTTGAACTTCCGAAATCCTGAGTAGCCTATTGCTCTTGAAATTCTTACTTGCTTGCATTATGGTTAATCCCATAAGTCTAATTCTTATTGGCATCTCTTGTCATTATCATTTTGAGTCCGTTGATTCAATTTGTTGCGAAAGCTCGCAATCCTCAATCAGATCCTAGAATTCCTCCTTCCGGCTCAGACGTCATTTTAAACATGAGCTGGATCTCGAGCAATCAAATTTGCCATCGATTGTACCCGTAAGTTTACTCGACTTATCCATCCTCAATCAGGGCGTTTGCTTCTGATCCCTTGAATTTGAAATTATAATTCCTTTGCATTGAGCCTTGAGTTAGTCAGTTGTTTCTATAATCTGATCTCCTGGCATTCTTTCTTCCTCTGGTCGAGTACTGATGCTCACATCAGATCCCTTGTGGACCACCAAACCCTTTTGTCGGATCCTATCCGACAATGTCCTTCATATTAAATAAGCTTGTGAGCTTTTCCTCGGATACATGATGCCTTTGGTAAATTGTATCCTCTGCTTTGTGAACCATGCTCTACTTTCGAGCTTGTGTTAATTACTCCAAAAAAAAAATTTGGTATATGTTCCTAAGATGCCTCGATGGGTTGAACCAATGCCTTACCTAATCTATGTGAGCCCGAAAGATTTCACGGGCCATACTCATCTGGTATTTCACCAGGTAAAACTTTCAACACTAAT
This sequence comes from Triticum aestivum, assembly GCF_018294505.1. Lineage (NCBI taxonomy): Eukaryota > Viridiplantae > Streptophyta > Magnoliopsida > Poales > Poaceae > Triticum > Triticum aestivum. The sequence continues at coordinate 27,315,999 of NC_057811.1, read as the reverse complement.
GCCTTTATCGAATGCGAGAAGTGAATGAAAGGTTATGCATTGGAGAAGTGGGAGTCGACCTTGAACTTTGTGTTCATGCCCATGGACACGATGTAGATCCTATCTTAGCATCTTCTTGTAATAATAACTATTTCCTTGATATGATATCGTCTAGTATCTGTGTATTGATCCTTTTGCAATCGTGGTTCCGACCATGTTCTCCTTTAAATACCATTTCTCATGCAAGTTTAAGCACTTGTCCTCTGCAGAGCAATACCCCGTCCAACCTCTACTTTGGTCTGTCGTCGAGTATTACCCCGTGGTATCTCGAGATTATCACGAAACTGCATAACTTCTTATGAGTTCTCCATCAAGTACTACATTCTCATCGATTCCAATTTTTCACGGGCTTTGAGTTATTAAACACTCAAAGACACCGATAACTGACTCGAGTCCGCATCGCGATTAAGCAACTCTTGGTAACCTTCATTACTTACGAGTTTGAACTCAATCACGTCATTCCTAGCCTGCTTGGCTATATCCTTGTCGAGCCGATTTTAACTGTGCTACCTGGTCCTTAATCCCGAAGCACAACTTTCGACAATGAGCTAATCTTACGTCGATCTTCCTCATCATATCATTTCGCCTTGAACAACGAGCTTGGTTTCGAGTTTGTGTCGTACCCTTGGTTCCAATAACCTTTCGCTTCACCATTCATTTGACTTGATGTCATCGCCGATCGATTACATCTTGAAATCTCTCGACAAAATGTGTCGTGATCATCATCAACCTTATGAGCTCTTCCAGGATATCAATTGAGTTCATGATGAGAAATACCATCCTTGCCCTCGATGATCAGCGTTATCATCGACCACTTTATTGCCTTTCCACCAACACAAGCTTATTCATGTTTGGTGTTATACCATGAGTTCCTTGCTATCCAGCAATTGTTCTCCTTTACCTTGGAACATTAACATCTCTTATGTCATCAATGTTGTGAGGATTTCACCACCTCTTAAGAATTTTTGGTATAGTGATACTTCTCACCATCACCATTCTTTCTTGGGTCCTCGTATTGATTCCAACCGAGGTACCAACAAGTGAGCAGTGCTGTTTGGATTCTGCCCTTCTAGCAACCCTATTGCTTTGAAGTTAATGGTCAGCCATTCATTCTTAGACTATTGATTATTGAATCACCATTCTGACGTTGGTCGTGCAACCCAGCCCATATTTCGGGTGCACCTATCAACCAATGTTTAAATTGGGTATGTTTTCCTCGAGCATATCCCCTTATATCATTTCATCTGACTAATGTTATCTCCTTGTTCACATAATTGTGGAAACCCATCTTTTGGAAGTCTCGATGAATTGTCGCTGAGTTCATCAGCTACCTCCTTATCCCTTCATTGGTTTAATGATGAGCTTTTGTTTCGGAACTCGCTTCCGTAGTAAATTTCCCGAGAATCTTACATTGTCATCTCGACAATTTGTGTTGCACCTTCCTTCTCAGGCATCCTGAGTCTGAGGTATCCTGACACCAATCAGATTTGAATCTCGGTCAGATAATGGTTGGAACATATTTACAAGAGTTATAACAATGGTCTTTATATGACCCAGTAAGGTGATATCATGCCTAGAGCACCTAGCCGGAGGACCTATTGTTATATTATCCTATTTAACAAGGTTAGCCATTCTTCCATAAGGAAATCGTAAGACTTATTCTATAAGTTGTTCCCGATGGATCCTTGTGTATCTAAATTCTGACCCTTACTTGATGTCCATGTCAATGCTATCCCGAAGCATGTTTGTGGTACTCCGATTTTCGACAAGAACATTTGAAGCCCAATGCTAAATGTTTCCTGCGCAATTATCCAAACACCGCTGTATGGGTAATGTCATGAAAATTCTCTCCCGTACCTAAAGAGTTTTCTACATTATATCATGTCATGGATATCATGCTCTGCTTGTCCTTGGGAAGGATATACCCTTGAAATATGTGTTTAAACACATTTTCCTTTCCATTCTTCTGTTTAATCTGATAATCATATTTTCCTTTCCATTGTTTGGTTTAACCTTTCTGGTGATCTATATGATCTAAGCAGTAGTATTCTCCTGCTTATGTAAACACCTCGGTGTACAATTCTGTCAGTAAGACCCTGTTACTATTGTCGATGATATTCCAGTAACCACCGATGGACGAGAACTTTGCCTATTGGTCCGCCTCGTTTCGACGAGCAGGAAAATGATTCTCTTCGTCCCTCGCCCTTGGTACCAATGTTGTTGCCGACATAAAAGACAGGCTATCCTCTGACATGCCTTGCTTACGTGATCACGCAAGACGTCTCCGCCCTTCCTACTTTTAACCCACATGGTGGGCCCATAACCCACAGTTCCACAGGCTCGAAACCTGACTCTCCTATACACCCTGTTGTCGAAGTTATTCCTCGAGCTTGACTTCGTATGTGATTCACGGGCCACCTACCTAGTGATCTATTCTGGTACCAGACATAATACTTATTCCGATTGCTTTGAACCCCCTTTCACACTTTGTTTCAGACTTCGAACGATTGCCTACCCGTTTGAAACTTCTCATGTTACTTTCTTACTTGCTCTCGGCCTTTTCTTAAGATTTAGTTCGAGAGTTACTTTCCGCCACCTTCCCCGATGATATTGACCAGATAGTCAACCTTGCAGAGGTCCGTTCTCCCAGAATACCCCCTTATTCTTTCGTACGTACAATGGAATTCCCGAAGAAAGGACGACAACTTCATTATGATGACCTGAAACAGCAGAATGAAGGCATCAACGTAATGGATCAACCTCTTCGAGAAGAGCAACCAAGACCAAGAACACTCCGTAGAATTTTGTAACCCGAACCTTCCCCCTTTACTTCCCTCTTAAATCTCGGGACGAGATTTCTTGTAGTGGAGGAGAATTATGACGCCCGGATAATCAAGCTACAGTAAACCTCTGCTAATGGTGCCACGTCACCTCGTTTACTGTTGATAACTAGAGTTAGTTCAAAAATGATTCAAATTAAAATCTAAAATATAGGCAAACAGTAAAATTTTCAAATATCAAAACTAAAATGTTCGGGTTATGTCATATAAATCGTAAGTAATTATGATGGAGAAACCAAGCTTTGATAAAATATTTAAAGGCTCTAAAACAATTAAAACAATACTGAAAACAATTAATGAAATGCCTATTGAATTTATAAAATGCTAAAACTATTTTATTATGGGTTAAGGATTAATCTCACAGTAGTTTGTTGATAAATACAAATTTAGGCACTAATGGTACTTTTTGTAAAACTAAAGAAAATAAATAAAAGAAAAGAAAATACAAAAGAGAAAAAAAAAAAAAAAAAAAGGAGAAACCCCCCCCCACTGGACCCTGGCCCAACTGGGCCAACCCCCAGGCCCAGCCGGCCGGCCCACCCCGCCCCCACTCCCTTATCCACTCCCCCAAACCCTAACCCTCCAACGACACCCCCCACTCTCCCCCTCCCTCCCCCGATCCAGATCGGATCGGGCTCCACCCCGTCGCCCCGCTCGCCCCGACGTCGCCCCGCTCGCCCTCGACGCCGCCCCCGCTCGCCCCCGACGCCTCCCCGACGACCCCGTCGCCCCGCTCGCCCCGACGCTGCCCGACGACCCGCGACCACGCTGCCTCGCCGTGGGACGTTGCCACGCCGGAGCTCGTCCTCGCCGGACCTCCCCGCCGGCCTGCTCCCACGTCGTCGTCGTCCCCGACCCCCACCTCGAGCCCCGCTGCCACCCCCTTACGGCCACAGTGAGCCGCGCCCCTTCTCTCTCTCCCTCGCCCCGTGCTCGTCCCCTCCCCTGCTCGCCGTGGTCGCCGCGCCCCCGCGCGCGCTCGGCCGCGCTCGTCGCCGCGCTCACCGCCTCCACCACCGCGCCCCACGGCCCCCCTCCGTTCGCCCTGCACCACTGGGCCGCGCACGCCTCCCCTCGCCTCCGCCGCTCGCCCCCGCGCACGTCGACGCGTCACCGCCGCCTGGCCCGCGCACTCGCCGCACCGCGGCCGGCCTCTGCCGTGGCCGGCGTCGCCGCCCCCTGGTGGCCTCGGGCGCACACGGGCGCCCCACGCCCGCACCGGCCACCCGCGCCCCCGCTTTGGCCCCCTGGGCCACTGCCAGGTGGGGCCTCTCCCCCCTGAGCCACTGCCCCTGGGCCCGAACCCCCTTGGGCCACAGACAGGTAGGCCCCCGCGCCCAGAGAACGAGATTTAAAAATATAAAATAAAAATAATAATATATAAATTAATAAAATAATAATAATAATAAAACAAATAATAAAATAAATTTAATTAATTAATTAATTAACTAAATTAATTAAGTTAATTAATCATGTTTAAATTAATCTAATTAGTTAGTTAATTTAATTAAACAGTAGTTAATTAGCTAACAGCCCCTGACAGGTGGGACCCACCTGTCAGGTTGACCAGGTCAACGGTCAACGTTGACTGCTGACGTCAGCATGACCTCATGCTGATGTCATAAATCCAAATTTGAATTAGATTAAATAATTAATTAAATTCCAGAAATTAATAAATTCTTTTGAAAACCATATCTTTTAATCCGTAACTCGGATGGAAATACTTTGTACATGAAAGTTGCTCAGAACGACGAGACGAATCCGGACACGCAGTCCGTTCGTCCACCACACATCCCTAACCTATCGAACTCGCAACTTTCCCCCTCCGGTCCGTCTGTCCGAAAACGCGAAACATCGGGAATACTTTTCCGGATGTTCCCCCCCTTCGCCGGTACCACCTACTGTCTCGTTAGGACACACCTAGCACCGCTCATTGTCATGTCACGCATCGTCATGCTTATGTTTGCATTGTATTTATTGTTTCTTCCCCCCGTCTTCTCTCCGGTAGACTACGAGACCGACACTGCTGCTGCCCAGTTCGACTACGGAGTTGACGACCCCTCCTACTTGCCAGAGCAACCAGGCAAGCCCCCCCCCTTGATCACCAGATATCGCCTATTCTTCTCTATACTACTTGCATTAGAGTAGTGTAGCATGTTACTGCTTTCCGTTAAACCTATACTGATGCATAGCCTGCCCTTGCTTCTACTGTTGCTACCTTACCTGCAATCCTACATGCTTAGTATAGGATGCTAGTTTTCCATCAGTGGCCCTACATTCTTGTCCGTCTGTTGTGCTATACTACCGGGCCGTGATCACTTGGGCGGTGATCACGGGTACATACTTATTTACTATATACATGACACATGTCATGAATAAAGTCGGGTCGGCTCGTAGGAGTACCCGCAAGTGGATCTTTGTGGCGGAGCGACAAGGCAGGTTGAGACCACCTAGGCAAGAGGTGGGCCTGACCCTGGACGGCGTCCGCGGTTATTTCGACATAACACGCTTAACGAGTTCTTGGTATTTGATCTGAGTCTGGCCATTTGGTCTATACGCACTAACCAGCTACGCGGGAACAGTTATGGGCACTCGACGGCGTGGTATCAGCCGAAGCTCTTTTTGACGTCAGCGACGGAGCGGCGCGCGCCGGATTGGACTGGAACGCCACTAGGCTAGGTCTGCTTCCGGCCGCCCTCGCAACGTGCAGGTGTGCAATGGGCGATGGGCCCAGACCCTTGCGCGCATAGGATTTAGACTGGCGTGTTGACCTCTCTGTTGAGCCTAGGTGGGGCTGCGACGTGTTGATCTTCCGAGGCCGGGCATGACCCAGGAAAGTGTGTCCGGCCAAATGGGATCGAGCGTGTTGGGTTATGTGGTCCACCCCTGCAGGGAAGTTTATCTATTCGAATAGCCGTGTCCCTCGGTAAAAGGACGACCCGGAGTTGTACCTTGACCTTATGACAACTAGAACCGGATACTGAATAAAATACACCCTTCCAAGTGCCATATACAACCCGGTGATCGCTCTCTAACAGGGCGACGAGGAGGGGATCGTCGGGTAGGTTTATGCTATGCGATGCTACTTGGAGGACTTCAATCTAGTCTCTTCTCCATGCTGCAAGATGGAGATGGCCAGAAGCGTAGTCTTCGACAAGATTAGCTATCCCCCTCTTATTCTGGCATTCTGCAGTTCAGCCCACTGATATGCCCCTTTACACATATACCCATGCATTTGTAGTGTAGCTCCTTGCTTGTGAGTACTTTGGATGAGTACTCACGGTTGCTTCTCTCCCTTTTTTTCCCTTTCCTTTCTACCTGGTTGTCGCAACCAGATGCTGGAGTCCAGGAGCCAGACGCCACCGTCGACGACGACACCTACGACACTGGAGGTGCCTACTACTACGTGCAGCCCGCTGACGACGACCAGGAGTAGTTAGGAGGATCCCAGGCAGGAGGCCTGCGCCTCGTTCGATCTGTATCCCAGTTAGTGCTAGCCTTCTTAAGGCAAACTTGTTTAACTTATGTCTGTACTCAGATATTGTTGCTTCCGCTTACTCGTCTGTGATCGAGCACTTGTATTCGAGCCCTCGAGGCCCCTGGCTTGTATTATGATGCTTGTATGACTTATTTATGTTGTAGAGTTATGTTGTGATATCTTCCCGTGAGTCCCTGATCTTGATCGTACACATTTGCGTGCATGATTAGTGTACGGTCAAACCGGGGGCGTCACACCGACCATATGTCCCCTGCATTAAGGTGAATGCCTGCTCCAGAAGTTGATGTGGTGTGAATCTTTAGAAATGCTCATAGTACTCCAAACTCTTACAAAATCATTCACATGTTTTTTCTTCAGCATAATAATGGGGGTGCATGTACAATAACTCGCGGGATAGATGAGCACGAAGGAAAATAGAAGGAAATTCGAGATATAAATCAATCGACCAGAACCTTGACTTCCAGTCGATCAACGCACATTGGTATGCTTGCGAAGGGAGGCAGCGACATTAGAATCACATAAGTATCTCACGTTAGAGATCATCAGTACCTTACATAGCGTCGTGCCGACTCCTACACCATGTTGTCGTGGAAGGAAAAACCAGAGAGTAAGGCCCATTCCGAAAGCTACCAAATTCACCATACGGAGTCCATTATATTCACCAACATGAAGCATCTGGCACAAGTTTCCGATTATAAGAGAAATATAGAACGCTAATTACTATTTTTGTAAGAATGTTGGACCATGGCAACAAAATGCACACATCCAAACACAAAGTGGCAATAATGTGATATGAAAAAGAATTAGATAGTACTCCATCCCATTAGATTATATTACTTACACTAAGCTATAACCTAGGGGGTTTACCGGAAACAAATCAGTAATAGTAAATAGGAACAAAAATAAATTACTTTAAGTATTTGGTGCATCAGAATTTGCTATTATCTTTATTGGCCGACAAAATTAGCCTTCATATATTTTGGCTATTAAGATCACCTAGTGGAAGAATTCACATGTTATTCATTCTGCCCATCCAAGGTTGGACAAGAAACTACGCACATAGGAAACAGATCCAACATAATTTCTATGATCATTCACAGTAAGTCCATAACACAAACCATTACTTTTCTCGATGTTCATAAAACATCAATCATTTCCAAAATATACTTATCTAATATATGCCTAAGAGGCTAAAACATGCTGATGGCCAGCATATAGTTTGTTCTACATGCCAGTCTAACCAAAAGACATTACAGTGTAATGCAGTCAATGTAAATTTTGATCTAACACAACCATAACCCTGCATCGGTAAAACTGAACCAAGATTGCATAATTCTGCATTGGCAAAACTAACATAGAACTCTAAAAGAAGGATAAACGCCAAATAATTAGAGTAAGGAATCACGCCTATCAAACACAAGCATTGACTTCATATCATAATCCACAGATGCATAATACATAAACAATCTGCAGAAATATCTACTGTTGGAAACTAAATCAAGCTAGGCAAGTGACATATATAGATTCTCACAGTAGAGGGGTACAAGAGCAAGAGGAGCTTACCCACCTTCTTCTTCCCAGCAGCTCTGGAGGACTGCAATCCTGCCCCTTGGGAACCAGCCCCTGCAAATGAACAGATTGACATATCAAATTGCATCTCTAGCGGATGAATAGGGGAAAATATGAAGCCTCTTTGCATATGTCATCCATATGAAATAAAGCTAAATCGAGAATGCATAATTCTGCATCGGCAAAACCGTATCAAGATCGCATAATGTGCAACGAGGAACTCAATTAGGCCATGTATTTTGCAGGTAGACTTTATTCTGGAACACCATATTGTAGCTAAGATCTAATAAACATTCTTTTCAGTGGAACTTTAAACAACCCAAAGCCCTTTTATACAGAGCTAGCTTCAGTTGCAGAAATAGTAAATAAACAGTGATCGATGTGAACAGCACATACAGAGAAGAGAAGGAGGAGGTGTTCATCACCAAATGATCCTTTTTGTCAAAGGCAAAGACGAGGAACTGCTTGTTACTGACGCCATCTGTCCCGCTGCAGCTGACGTCGCCAGTCTAACCTGGCCATGGACACACCCATGACAGCAAGCTGAGTCAAGAAAAGGCGGCATCTCCCAAAGAAAATAGATGCACGAAAAAAAGATTTCATCACCCACAAACGATATTACAATACCTAACAAACAAATAGACTCTCCACTCAATTGATCACAAATTTGTGGCCAGTGTATTCCTCTCTACTGGCTAACAGCTTCACCAAAGAAAATCATCTATGTTACTAAAGGGGAGGTGCAAAGGACAACCATCTATGTTTAAGCCTAGCTCATCAGTCAATTTAAGAATCAGTCTGCCTCCTATAACTGTTGATGAGCTAAGGAAAGCACAATAACTAAAACGTGCACTCTTGTGTATACCTTAAAACCCGAAAAAGTGGGCAACCGTCTACTTAAGAGATAAAGCAGCCTCAAAACTGCTACAACTTCCACTACATGGAGGGCGAGCCCGATGCGTGTGCAATTCTCTTCGCAGGACACGTCCTTGACCCATCAAGGGAGTGAAGGGAATGGTGGTGTTTAGTGGAGACAGGACATACGTCCTAATTTTTAATCTTTAGGTTTCTATTAGAAATTTTATTTCCATGTTTGTGCTACAATTACCTGCCATTTCATTTGCATATATATATAGTTTAGTCAATTTCATGATCGATAACACGTCAAACAGTACTTGGTCAAGGCGTCGAGAGACTTTCTCACATATTTTGTGTCGCCCACCAAGGACACTATCCTGATGACCAAATAAATCGTGGCTCAAAGTCAGAGCATCTCTAACAGATGATGTAAAATAGGGCAATGCTCAAAAAACTGTTTTTGGGCATTTGGACACAAAACAAAGATACAACAGATGCCCTATCCTTATATAGCGCTACAAATTTTTTTGGAGCAGACCCATGTTTTACCCCCGCGTGCTGCATATTTACAGCACTCCACCCGGCTGCTGCAAAATACAACCGCACCATAGGTGTTGGCAGCCCGCCCACCTTTCGTGACCGCCGCCGGCCATAGAATAGACCCACTGCCAGCCAGTGCAGCCTCCCAACTACGACCCCGACGCGCCGTTCCCATCCCACCACATGGACTGCTGTGTCGATGCCCAAAAGGAGACCGCTGCGGCTCTCCCCGGCCTCGTGACTTGAATGAGGAGGAAGAAGTCGCTGATTGCGCACTGCCGGATGACACGGGCCTGCCACTCTACTAGGAAGGCGACAAGTTGTTCAGGAAGCTCCCTGCAGAGGAAGAGCACGTGCCCCCAGTGAAGGGCGGGCTAGCGGTGGTGAAATCTGTCGTGAAGGGCCTCTTGACGGTGGTAATTGCGGAGGTCGACACAGTTTGGGGCAGCGCACAATGCCCGGTGTGTAAGGATTGCATCGAGGCCTTCCACTAATTAATTGGAAGGAAGAGATTTGTGCTAGAGAGGATGGCATCGAGGCTTATTCCTCACTGACGACGCTCCCTGTCTTCTTTCACATGTTCCCCTTGAGCTTCAAAGACACAGGTTTTTCTCGAGAACAAGGCTGCATGTTAGGCTATGAGATTAGTGCTAGAGATTCCATTTTGATTCGCTGTTGACACTCATGTGTACATGATGCAGATACTCCCGTGTCAATCTCTTCATCCTAATACTCTCTACATTGGTGATATACAATCCTTTTCTCTGTCACTTAGAATTGGGGATTTTGTTTAATCCTTCAGTCCTTTCAATTTTGAAACAATTCAAGAAATAAATCTTAAGTTTTTTTGTATTTTGTCGAATCATATAATTATGTATGTCACAAATACCTTGAGCTCATGTTTAAGTTTGAACGTTTCATAGTGTTTGGAATATTACCATGGTTGGAAGTTTTAGGGCACCAGTTTTACATGACGTGCTATGGCAGAAAAATTTCTAGTGCCCTATTTTGCATCATCTGCCACGACAGGAAGTTTTTGGTGCCATAAAACTGTTTTTGGATGCCGTATTTTTTTTGCATCATCTATTGGAGATGCTCTAATGCTGAAATCTTCTTCATATTGGGGTGCTTTTGGTTCACTTGAAATGATCGACGTTCTCAGGGACATGCATGGGACTCAACCACGTATTCAAGCTGGAAAAGTCCAACCTACCCGGCATGATGGAGGGGGCGGCAGAAGCCCGACACTTTTACGAAGTATTATAAAAGGCTATCATCTCTACTCTTATAAAAAACCGAGTTGGTGCTGATGATGTGCCTGCCATCTTGTAACATAGACCGTCCGATCTATATCTGATGGATAGAAAGCAAACTATGACAATTTTACAAAAGATACCCGCACCTCTCTCCACATTTACAGATAAGGCCTTGCCTCGTTCATCCTTATCTCCCATAACCTCATTGCTGAAAAATTAAAAAAGGAAGTCTCTGGAACAATCTGGCATGGTGGCCGCTGCCGGGGCCGTCCATCCCCATGCCTCCGTCCAGTCCGACCACCAGTCACCACCACGCCCCACTCCTCCTCACCTTATCTCTCAGCTTTCTCGAGATATCATTTTTTCGATGAAATTCTCGAGATACCATTTTTCCGATAAAATGCTCGGGATGTCATTAGTTTTTACACATGAGATTACTCCTGCATGGGTCAATCATAATATGTGTTTTGTAAAAAAATGCATTTTAATGTTTTGTGCAATGCACGGGCATCTTGCTAGTCAATGTAAACGAGGAAGGCACCGAGGCAGCCGCTGTCACTACTGGCTTTGGTAGATTTATAGCGGCCTACCAACGGCCAGTGCGTGTCGACTTTGTCACTGATCATCCATTTGCCTTCTTCGTGATGGAGGAGGTATCAGGTGCAATTCTCTTCGCAGGGCATGTCCTTGTCCCATCAAGGGGGTGAAGGGAAGGGTGGTGTCAGTGGAGAGAGAACATATACACGTCCTAAATTGTAGTATGTAGGTTTCTATTACAAATTTATTTTCCATGTGTTTCTGCTACAATTACATGCCATTTCACTTGCATATGTAGAGTTTAGTCAACTCCATGATCTATAACACGTCAAACAAAACTTGTTCAAGGCAACTTAATCGCCTATTTTGTGTCACCCACCCAAGACACTGTCCTCATGAGAAAATAATTGAGATACTCTACGGGGATGATTGTAATTTAGGAGTTCATGTATTAACTATGTGTTAACACTTTGTTTTGGTTCTCTATTAAAAGGAGCGCCTTAATTATCCTTAGTTTCCACAAGGACCTCGCTGCCACGGAAGGGTAGGACAAAATATATTATGCATGTTCTTATCGGAAGCACATGTGACTATATACATAATACATGGCTACATACGATTGATAAATTGGAGTTAGTTTTGTGTCGCTCTAGGTCGTAATAGTTGCATATTGAACCTCATCCAAACATCCCATCGCTAATCCATTCTTAGGCTTTTCTGCTATTGTCACGGTTTATTTGCTACTGCTCCACCTGCTACAAACTTGTTACTATTATTGCTACTTTACTGCTACTCTGATATTAATAAATTATTGCAAGAAAGCGATTTCTCATGTGTGGTTGAATTGACAACTCAATGCTTTGGATTGTAAATATTCTTCGGCCCCCCTTGTGTTGAATCAATAAATTTGGGTGAAATACTACTCTCAAAGAATGTCTTGACAACTTGTATTTGTGGGTAATGAGTAACTCGGTCGCCTCCGAGCTGCACATCATATTCGTTTGCTGAGATTAAAACAAGTTCAATGAATCGTCCTCAAAAGCATCCACACATAGTCAGGCTACAGCTGCCCGGCTGCCTCCGGAGTGGGGAAGTCCACCTCGGCCTTGATCTGTCGAAGCAGATAGCCGACATGCATGGGCGACCACTATCAGAGTAGATTCTGGCAGATCCCTCAGTAGAGTATCTCAAAGGAGAATAGGCTCGATGGTAACAGGAGCACAATTTACCCAGGTTTGGTCCCTGATGATAGAGGTAATGCCCTACTGTTGGGTAACGTAGCAGAAATTCAAAATTTTCCTACGTGTCACCAAGATCAATCTAGGAGATGCTAGCAACAAGAGGGGAGGAGTGCATCTACATACCCTTGTAGATCGCGAGCGGAAGCGTTCAAGAGAACGGGGTTGATGGAGTCATACTCGTCGTGATCCAAATCACTGATGATCCTAGCGCCGAACGGACGGCACCTCCGCGTTCAACACATGTACGGAGCAGCGACGTCTCCTCCATCTTGATCCAGCAAGGGGGGAGGAGAGGTTGATGGAGATCCAGCAGCACGACGGCGTGGTGGTGGAAGTAGCGGGATCCCGGCAGGGCTTCACCAAGCGCAAGCGGGGAGGAAGAGGTGTCACGGGAGGGGGAGGGAGGCGCCAAGGCTTGGGTGCGGCTGCCCTCCCTTCCCCCCACTATATATAGGGCCAAGAGAGAGGGGGGTGCAGCCTTGGCCCTTCCTCCAAGGAAGGGTGCGGCCAGGGAGGAGTCCATCCTCCCCAAGGCACCTAGGAGGTGCCTTCCCCCTTTAGGACTCTCCCTTTCTCTTATCTGTTGGCGCATGGGCCTCTTGGGGCTGGTGCCCTTGGCCCATATAGGCCAAGGCGCACACCCCTACAGCCCATGTGGCCCCCCGGGGCAGGTGGACCCCCTTGGTGGACCCCCGGACCCCTTTCGGCACACCCGGTACAATACAGATAATGCGCGAAACTTTTCCGGCGACCAAAATAAGACTTCCCATATATAAATCTTTACCTTCGGACCATTCCGGAACTCCTCGTGACGTCTGGGATCTCATCCGGGACTCCGAACAACTTTCGGGTTACCGCATACTAATATCTCTATAACCCTAGCGTCACCGAACCTTAAGTGTGTAGACCCTACGGGTTCGGGAGACACGTAGACATGACCGAGACGACTCTCCGTCCAATAACCAACAGCGGGGTCTGGATACCCATGTTGGCTCCCACATGCTCCTCGATGATCTCATCGGATGAACCACGATGTCGAGGATTCAATCATTCCCGTATACAATTCCCTTTGTCTACCGGTATAGTACTTGCCCGAGATTCGATCGTCGGTATCCCGATACCTTGTTCAATCTCGTTACCGGCAAGTCTCTTTACTCGTTCCATAACACATCATCCCGTGATCAACTCCTTGGTCACATTGTGCACATTATGATGATGTCCTACCGAGTGGGCCCAGAGATACCTCTCCGTTTACACGGAGTGACAAATCCCAGTCTCGATTCGTGCCAACCCAACAGACACTTTCGGAGATACCTGTAGTGCACCTTTATGGCCACCCAGTTACGTTGTGATGTTTGGTACACCCAAAGCATTCCTACGGTATCCGGGAGTTGCACAATCTCATGGTCTAAGGAAATGATACTTGACATTAGAAAAGCTCTAGCAAAACGAACTACACGATCTTGTGCTATGCTTAGGATTGGGTCTTGTCCATCACATCATTCTCCTAATGATGTGATCCCGTTATCAATGACATCCAATGTCCATGGTCAGGAAACCATAACCATCTATTGATCAACGAGCTAGTCAACTAGAGCTTACTAGGGACATGTTGTGGTCTATGTATTCACACATGTATTACGGTTTCCAGTTAATACAATTATAGCATGAACATTAGACAATTATCATGAACAAGGAAATATAATAATAACCATTTTATTATTGCCTCTAGGGCATATTTCCAACAGTCTCCCACTTGCACTAGAGTCAATAATCTAGTTCACATCACCATGTGATTAACACTCAAAGTTCACATCGCCATGTGACTAATACCCAAGAGTTTACTAGAGTCAATGATCTAGTTCACATCACCATGTGATTAACACTCAATGAGTTCTAGGGTTTGATCATGTTATGCTTACGAGAGAGGTTTTAGTCAACGGGTCTGAACCTTTCAGATCCGTGTGCGCTTTATAAATGTCTATGCCATCCTGTAGATGCAGCTACCACGCGCTACTTGGAGCTATTCCAAATAACTGCTCTACTATACGAATCCGGTTTACTACTCAGAGTCATCCGGATTAGTGTCAAAGTTGCATCGACGTAAACCTTTACGACGAACTCTTTTACCACCTCCATAATCGAGAAAAGTCCTTAGTCCACTAGATACTAAGGACAAGTTCGACCGCTGTCATGTGATCCATTCCCGGATCACTATTGTACCCCTTGACTAACTCATGGTAAGGCACACTTCAGGTGCGGTACACAGCATAGCATATTGTAGAGCCTACGTCTAAAGCATAGGGGACGACCTTCGTCCTTTCTCTCTCTTCTGATGTGGTCAGGTCTTGAGTCTTACTCAATACTCACACCTTGTAACACAGCCAAGAACTCCTTCTTTGCTGATCTATTTTGAACTCCTTCAAAATCTTGTCACGGTATGTATTCATTTGAAAGTACTATTAAGATTTTTTTGATCTATCCTTATAGATCTTGATGCTCAATGTTCAAGTAGTTTAATCCAGGTTTTCCATTAAAAAACACTTTTCAAATAACCCTGTATGCTTTCCAGAAATTCTACATCATTTCTGATCAACAATATGTCAACAACATATACTCATCAGAAATTCTATAGTGCTCCCACTCACTTCTTTGGAAACACAAGTTTCTCATGAACTTTGTATAAACCCAAAATCTTTGATCATCTCATCAAAGCGTTCATTCCAACTCCGAGATGCTTACTCCAATCCTTAGAAGGATTGCTGGAGCTTTGCATACTTGTTAGCATCTTTCAGGATTGACAAAACCTTCTGGTTGTATCACATACAACCTTTCCTCAAGAAAATCGTCGAGGAAACAATGTTTTGACATCCTATCTGCAAGATTTCATAAATAATGCAGTAACTGCTAATACAATTCCAATAGACTCTTAGCATCGCTACGAGTGAGAAAGTCTCATCGCAGTCAACTCCTTGAACTTGCCGGAAAACATCTTAACGACAAGTCGAGCTTTCTTAATGGTGACACTTACCATTAGTGCCTGTCTTCCTTTTAAAATCCATCTGCACCCAACAGCCTTACGACCATCAAGTAGTTCTTCCAAAGTCTATACTTTGTTTTATACAATGGATCACCTCTCGGATTTTATGGCCTCGAGCCATTCGTCGGAATCTGGGCCCATCATCACTTCTCCATAGCTCGTAGGTTCATTGTTGGCAACATGACTTCCAAGACAGGATTACGTACCACTCTGAAGTAGTACGCATCCTTGTCGACCTACGAGATTTGGTAGTGACTTGATCCGAAGTTTCATGATCACTATCATAAGCTTCCACTTCAATTGGTGTAGGTGCCACAGGAACAACTTCCCGTGCCCTGCTACACACTAGTTGAAGTGAAGGTTCAATAACCTCATCAAGTCTCCAACATCCTCCCACTCAATTCTTTCGAGAGAAACTTTTCCTCGAGAAAGGACCTGTTTCTAGAAACAATCACCTTGCTTCCGGATCTGAAATAGGAGGTATACCCAACTGTTTTGGGTATTCTATGAAGATGCATTTATCCGCTTTGGGATCGAGCTTACCAGCCTAAAACTTTTTCACATAAGCGTCGCAACCCCAAACTTTTAAGAAACGACGGCTTAGGCTTCTCTAAACCATAGTTCATACGGTGTCGTCTCAACGGAATTGCGTGGTGCCCTATTTAAAGTGAATGTGGTTGTCTCTAATGCCTAACCCATAAACGATAGTGGTAATTTGATAAGAGACATCATGGTATGCACCATATCCAATAGGGTGCAGTTATGATGTTCGGACACACCATGGTGTTCCAGGCGGTATTAATTGTGAAACACTTTCCACAATGTCTTAATTGTGTGCCAAACTCGTAACTCAGATATTCATCTCTATGATCATATCATAGACATTTTATCCTCTTGTCACGACGATCTTCAACTTCACTCTGAAATCACTTGAACCTTTCAATAATTCAGACTTGTGTTTCATTAAGCAGATATACTCAGCATCTACTCAAATCATCTGTGAAGCAAGAACATAACGATATCCACTACATGCCTCAGCACTCATTGGACTGCACACGTCAAAATGTATTACTTCCAACAAGTTGCTTTCTTGTTCCATCTTACTGAAAACGAGGCCTTTCAGTCATCTTGCCCATGTGGTATGATTTGCATGTCTCAAGTGATTCAAAATCAAGTGAGTCCAAACGATCCATCTGCATGGAGTTGCTTCATGCATATATACCAATAGACATGGTTCGCATGTCTCAATCTTTTCAAAACGAGTGAGTCCAAAGATCCATCTACATGGAGCTTCTTCATGCGTTCTATACCAATATGACTCAAATGGCAGTGCCACAAGTATGTGGTACTATCATTACTATTTTATATGTTTTTGGCACGAACATGTGTATCACTACGATCGAGATTTATTTTAGGTGCAAGACCATTGAAGGTATTATTCAAATAAACAAACTAACCATTATTCTCCTTAAATGAATAACCGTATTGCGATAAACATAATCCAATCATGTTTATGCTCAACGCAAACGCCAAATAACAATTATTTAGGTTTAACACCAATCTCGATGGTAGAGGGAGCATGCGATGCTTGATCACATCAACCTTGGAAACACTTCCAACACATATCGTCATCTCACCTTTAGCTAGTCTCTGTTTATTCCGCAGCTTTTATTTCGTGTTACTAACACTTAGCAACCGAACCGGTATCTAATACCCTGGTGCTACTAGGAGTACTAGTAAAGTACACATTCATATAATGTATATCCAATATACTTCTGTCGACCTTGCCTGCCTTCTCATCTACCAAGTATCTAGGGCAGTTCTGCTTCAGTGATTGTTTCCCTCATTACAGAAGCACTTAGTCTCGGGTTTGGGTTCAACCTTGGGATTCTTCACTAGAGCAGCAAATGATTTGTCGTTTCATGAAGTATCCCTTTTTTCCCTTGCCCTTCTTGAAACTAGTGGTTTTACTAACCATCAACAATTGATGCTCCTATTTGATTTCTACTTTTACGGTGTCAAACATCGCGAATAGCTCAAGGATCATCATATCTATCCCTGATATGTTATAGTTCATCACGAAGCTCTAATAGCTTGGTGGCAGTGACTATGGAGAACCATCACTATCTCATCTGGAATATTAACTCCCACTCGATTCAAGCGATTGTAGTACTCAGACAATCTGAGCACATGCTCAATGATTGAGCTTTTCTCCCTTAGTCTGCAGGCTTAAGAAACTTGTCAGAGGTCTCATACCTCTTGACGTGGGCACTAGTCTGAAATCCCAATTTCAGTCTTCGGAACATCTCATATGTTCTGCGACGTTTCAAAAACGTCTTTGGTGCCACAATTCTAAACCGTTAGCATTACGCACTGAACTATCACATAGTCATCAAAACATGTATGTCAGATGTTTCGCAACATCTACAGACGACGCTGAGGTTCAGCACACCGAGCGGTGCATTAAGGACATAAGCCTTCTGTGCAGCAATGACGACAATCCTCAGTTTACGGACCCAGTCCGCATAATTGCTACTATCAACTTTCAACTAAATTTTCTCTAGGAACATATCTTAAACAGTAGAACTAAAGCATAAGCTATGACATAATTTGCAAAGACCTTTTGACTATGTTCATGATAATTAAGTTCATCTGATTATTTAATGAACTCCCACTTAGATAGACATCCCTCTAGTCATCTAGGTGATACATGATCCGAGTCAAACTAGGCCGTGTCCGATCATCACGTGAGACGGACTAGTCATCATCGGTGAACATCTCCTTGTTGATCGCATCTAGTATACGACTCATGTTCGACCTTTCGATCTCTTGTGTTCCGAGGCCATGTATGTACATGCTAGGCTCGTCAAGTCAACCTAAGTGTTTCGCATGTGTTCCGAGGCCATGTCTGTACATGCTAGGCTCGTCAACACCCGTTGTATTCGAACGTTAGAATCTATCACACCCGATCATCACGTGGTGCTTCGAAACAACGAACCTTCGCAACGGTGCACAGTTAGGGGGAACACGTCTCTTGAAATTTTAGTGAGGGATCATCTTATTTATGCTATCGTCGTTCTAAGCAAATAAGATGTAAACATGACAAACATCACATGCAAATCATAAAGTCACGTGATATGGCCAATATCATCTTGCGCCTTTGATCTCCATCTTCGAGGCGCGGCATGATCACCTTCGTCACCGGCATGACATCATGATCTCCATCTTCATGATCTCCATCATCGTGTCTTCATGAAGTTGTCTCGCCAACTATTACTTCTACTACTATGGCTAACGGTTAGCAATAAAGTAAAGTAATTACATGGCGTTTCATTGACACGCAGGTCATACAATAAATTAAGACAACTCCTATGGCTCCTGCTGGTTGTCATACTCATCGACATGCAAGTCGTGATTCCTATTACAAGAACATGATCAATCTCATACATCACATATATCATTCATCACATCCTTTTGGCCATATCACATCACATAGCATACCCTGCAAAAACAAGTTAGACGTCCTCTAATTGTTGTTGCATGTTTTACGTGGCTGCTATGGGTTTCTAGCAAGAACGTTTCTTACCTACGCAAAAGCCACAACGGTGATATGCCAATTGCTATTTTCCCTTCATAAGGACCCTTTTCATCGAATCCGATCCAACTAAAGTGGGAGAGACAGACACCCGCTAGCCACCTTATGCATCAAGTGCATGTCAGTCGGTGGAACCTGTCTCACGTAAGAGTACGTGTAAGATCGGTCTGGGCCGCTTCATCCCACAATCCCGCCGAATCAAGATAAGACTAGTAACGGTAAGCAAACTGAACAAATCATCGCCCACAACTACTTTGTGTTCTACTCGTGCATAGAATCTACGCATAGACCTGGCTCATGATGCTACTGTTGGGTAACGTAGCAGAAATTCAAAATTTTCCTACGTGTCACCAAGATCAATCTAGGAGATGCTAGCAACGAGAGGGGAGGAGTGCATCTACATACCCTTGTAGATCGCGAGCGGAAGCGTTCAAGAGAACGGGGTTGATGGAGTCGTACTCGTCGTGATCCAAATCACCGATGATCCTAGCGCCGAACGGACGGCACCTCCGCGTTCAACACACGTACGGAGCAGCGACGTCTCCTCCTTCTTGATCCAGCAAGGGGGGGAGGATAGGTTGATGGAGATCCAGCAGCACGACGGCGTGGTGGTGGAAGTAGCGGGATCCCGGCAGCGCTTCGCCAAGCGCAAGCGGGGAGGAAGAGGTGTCACGGGAGGGAGAGGGAGGCGCCAAGGCTTGGGTGCGGCTGCCCTCCCTTCCCCCCACTATATATAGGGCCAAGAGAGAGGGGGGGCGCAGCGTTGGCCCTTCCTCCAAGGAAGGGTGCGGCCAGGGAGGAGTCCATCCTCCCCAAGGCACCTAGGAGGTGCCTTCCCCCTTTAGGACTCTCCCTATCTCTTATCTCTTGGCGCATGGGCCTCTTGGGGCTGGTGCCCTTGGCACATATAGGCCAAGGCGCACACCCCTACAGCCCATGTGCGCCCCCCCCCCCCCGGGGCAGGTGGACCCCCTTGGTGGACCCCCGGACCCCTTTCGGCACTCCCGGTACAATACCGATAATGCGCGAAACTTTTCCGGTGACCAAAATAAGACTTCCCATATATAAATCTTTACCTCCGGACCATTCCGGAACTCCTTGTGACGTCCGGGATCTCATCCGGGACTCCGAACAACTTTCGGGTTACCGCATACTAATATCTCTATAACCCTAGCGTCACCGAACCTTAAGTGTGTAGACCCTACGGGTTCGGGAGACACGTAGACATGACCGAGACGACTCTCCGGCCAATAACCAACAGCGGGATCTGGATACCCATGTTGGCTCCCACATGCTCCTCGATGATCTCATCGGATGAACCACGATGTCGAGGATTCAATCAATCCCGTATACAATTCCTTTTGTCTACCGGTATAGTACTTGCCCGAGATTCGATCGTCGGTATCCCGATACCTTGTTCAATCTCGTTACCGGCAAGTCTCTTTACTCGTTCCGTAACACATCATCCCGTGATCAACTCCTTGGTCACATTGTGCACATTATGATGATGTCCTACCGAGTGGGCCCAGAGATACCTCTCCGTTTACACGGAGTGACAAATCCCAGTCTCGATTCGTGCCAACCCAACAGACACTTTCGGAGATACCTGTAGTGCACCTTTATGGCCACCCAGTTAGTTGTGACGTTTGGTACACCCAAAGCATTCCTACGGTATCCGGGAGTTGCACAATCTCATGGTATAAGGAAATGATACTTGACATTAGAGAAGCTCTAGCAAAACGAACTACACAATCTTGTGCTATGCTTAGGATTGGGTCTTGTCCATCACATCATTTTCCTAATGATGTGATCCCGTTATCAATGACATCCAATGTCCATGGTCAGGAAACCATAACCATCTATTGATCAACGAGCTAGTCAACTAGAGGCTTACTAGGGACATGTTGTGGTCTATGTATTCACACATGTATTACGGTTTCCAGTTAATACAATTATAGCATGAACAATAGACAATTATCATGAACAAGGAAATATAATAATAACCATTTTATTATTGCCTCTAGGGCATATTTCCAACACCTACTCCTACTCGTGTTTATTTGATAGGGTTGTGTATAAAGTATATGTGAATATGAAGGGATTGTGTGTATGCTCTTGACGAGCCTGACCCTGGCCTATATACCATATCAGGGGTCCTAGGGTTACTGATCCTAGTGAGCTATGTCGGTTGAGGTAGAGTCCTCCACGGCTCCAGTATCTTCGGCTTGTACATCATGTTTTCCGGAGTACTCACATAACATGTCATCTAACGCCCAACGTGGCCTAGGATGGAACCGACTTAGGGGTCCTTGGCCCGACCCACCAGGCCGGAATACGACATGGCGAGGACCACCTAGGCCATGGCACCATCACCCTCATTAGGGGCGGATGTCTTTTCAAGGAGGGGACAACTGGCGAGGCGCTGATGGAAATTGCGGGGCATTGCCATTACCGAGGAGCAGTGTCATTGGTGGAGGTTCCATCGGGGGTATCTTGAACGGAGAAGACAACGGGGTGGGATTGTACTGCTTGTGGCCCAAAAAATCGAAGGTGGGTTATGTGGGAGAGGGCGGCCCAAGGAGGAAGACAAATGCATGCAGGGTAGGAAACGGAACGTTACATATTTTTTTACGGTTTCCCGTTGTTTAGCTTAACTATTCCCTGTGCAACCCTCGTTTCTTCATACGAGGGCCCCACATGATTTGGCTCTGATCGCAGATCTGCTCTCTCGTGTAGTATTTTGAAATTACTACTAGCTCTGTGTTAAAATAGAAGAAGTTTTAGGCTTGTTTATCCTAAAAACAGGTCTTATATTTTAAGACAGAGGAAGCAATTCGTTAACATGGTATGGTTTAGGGCCAATAAGTTATTCGGTCTAGGCCTCTTGCTATGCAATCCAAGACCACAAATGAGATGAGCGGTGCTGGTGCGGCCGAGAAAAGGTAAGGTGTGGTGGGAGGCAACAGGCAAGGTGACTGATGTGGTAGAAGAAAAATATTTTTCTTTAGAACCGTATACATTGTAGGAGTAAACTGGGTATCCTTTGGAACGCGAATCTTTGGGTCTCGGGTGCCAATGCACACAGTTCCAAAATAAATGTTGAAAATTACAAAATTAGTCAACAAATCCTAAAAGTTCTTGGAAACAAGAATAGTATGGCTAAAATTTGCCATAGTGTTATACTTATGTGAAAAGTTTCATGAAGGAATGACTAGCTTCCAGGTGTTCTAGGCGGAATTAAACAAAATCAGCACTATGTAAATGTTACAATTCACACTTTTGTAAAAACAAATTTGTTTTGTTTTTGTCCCAGAGTCCACAGAAGTCACTCCTTCGTGAAACTTTTTATATGAGTATAAAGCTATACCATTCTTGTTTCCAAGAATTTTCAGAAATGTTGTATTTTTATGCAATTTCTAAATTATTATTATTATTATTATTTAAATCAGGCGCAAGTATATGGGACCCGAGACCGATTGGCTATTTCTAGTATCCTTGGCTGCTATTGGTAGTTGTATGTGATTCATAAAAGGGGCTTGCTTCAGTACACTCGTCTTAATCTCTATTATAGGGGAGTTCATTTCATCGCCTCCACTCCGGTTAATCCCATTTTATCACATACGTCTCCTCCCACCGGTTCGCCTCACCTCCTTGCTCGTTTTTCTTCTCCGCATTATTTACCATCCCCTACCCATACCTAAATGAAATTAATTTTTATCAAAATTTAGAATATGGTGCTTGTAAGTTATATGTCAGATAAAACTGATTTTGAACCACTAAAATATGTATACCCCTTTGCAACGTATGGGCAATTAGCGAGTAAAATTAAACCAAAGGGTAAACTGGAAGAAAAGAAAGATCGAAAAAAATCTCTCTTCACATTTGTTTTCTCTCACAGTTTTGTCGCAAATCTCACTCCATGCTTGGTTTCTTTTATAGCACTGCATGCATACGTCGGAGCGACTTACATGATGAAGCAGGTACCTAACAACCCTGGAGCTTGAGGGTTACTTACCTATGGATCCCAGCCCCCAGGCATTATCTGAACCAAACGGCTCTTATTCTGCCATGCATGCTAGCTGGTTGGTACGTAGCCAACCTAACTTTACATACACATTTTACGCCTATATATTTGTAACACATATGGCGAGACGATGGACGGATCAGCTGTTGACGACCCTGCAGTTGCGCCTAATCTGGCCGGCGGTTCCCGTGAGCGGGTTGATGTTACCCATCTTGATCATCGCCGTCACAAAGTCGGAGGCGAAGAGCGCCGGGTTAGCGACGTACTGGCGCACTAGCGCGTCCTGGGAGCCGCCGTTGAAGAGCACCTGGTCGGAGTTCAGCAAGCCGCGCTTAGCGACCAGGTTGCGGTAGTAGGCGTTGTCGAAGAGGAGCTGTGTCTGCACGTCGAACGGTGCCAGGTTCTTGTCGCCGTTGGGGGCCTGGGCGGGGCAGGTGCGCTTGCGCAGCGTGGCGAACGCCGGGTCGATGTTGGTGCCATTGTAGATGTGGTCGCGGAAGTTGAGGCACTGGGAGAAGCCGATGGTGTGCGCGCCGGACAGCGCAGTGAGGTCCTGCGGGCTCAGCTGCTTCTTGTCGAACGCCTTGATGAGCAGGTTCAGGCTTAAGCTTGGCGCCGGGAGGTCGCTGTTCGCCTCAGTCAAACTGGCCGTCGTCGAGTCCCGCCGGCCGAGCGGCACCGACCAGCTGGGCCCGCCTAGCTGCACGTACCGATTGATCCAAGCTTTGTCAGCAACAAGAAAAATGCAGTGTACCCTCTGTCCATTTTTTTTTAAAACTAGATACCCTCTGTACATTGATTGTGTTGTACTCGTACGTACCAGGAAAGTGCCGTCCCGTGCTGCGAGGGCGGCGATGTCGGCGCAGGAGACGATGCCAGGGCAGAGCAGCTCCACGTTCTTCTTGATCTCGTCGATCACCTCGTAGCCCCGCACCGAATCGACGTTCGGAAAGGCTGTCTTCTCGCCCACGAAGCTACCCACGTCATCCAGGAGAATGGACCCGTCACAGCCCTACATATACATATAACATAATCCCACCATTAATCGTGGTCTAATTAAGCGTGTTCACTAGCACACATTAATACTATGCTACTGTATAGTGTGATCGTAAATCAATTCGACATAAATTTCTTTTGCTAAAGAGTTCATCTAATTTAGTTACTTGGACAAAGCAGTCGTGGAAGTGGAGCCTGAGGAGGGAGGCGCCCATTCGGCGCTCGGCGAGAAGCGCCTTGATCATTGTGGCCCGCACGATGAGCTGCAGCGTGGGGCAGCTCTTGGCGTAGAACGACGGGGACAGCTGACTATACGCGGAAGAGGAGAGGAGGAAGAGGGCTAGCAAGCAATGCCAGGCCCTGCAGCTGGAGCTGGAAGCCATGGCTCACAAATCTATCTAGCTACGTACGTAGGCTCAGTGTGTTCTTTCACCGTAAGGATTGCTAGCTCAGTGGCTTTGCATAACTGTGGCGGGCACGAGCCACCTATTTATAATAGCACTCTTGTTTCAGTTGCGTGAGATGCATGTAGAATGGTCAAAGTTAGGCCGCTAGGGTTGTGGAGAACTATGACAAGTTCCACGTGGTATGTTTCTCTGGTTGACTAAGAGCAACGCATCTCTGCATAGATGCCAAAAACTGATCTGTCTTTATTTATATATATGTTGCTCATATGTCGCTACCAAATGGCATTCCGGTATACACAAGAAATTATGTATAAATAATTTAGTGTGTGGTTGTCGATCTTTATGGATAAAGATCATGTTCATCAAGCCAATTTTATGTAATTGGTGATAGGACATGGGACCGGAGAAGGATGTAGGCCGTGATGTTTATATGTAATCAAGTCATGATGGCAACTATTCCAGGCAAACAAAGATAAAAGAATAGAAAAAACATAATTAAAGAACCATCAGAGCAGTGTTCCAATCTTATTTGAAAGCGTTGGTCACGAGAAACATGAATATGAAAACAGAACTTAGTTTGGAATTTTCATTTAAAAGACATAAAACTTTGAAAATCGGAAGCCAAAATTAAAGGCGGGCACGAGGGACATGCGTGAGCCCGCACTTGCATACCATAAATCCTCTCCCTGGGAGGCAAGTGTGTTAATTTTGTTTGCGGGATGAGAGGTGAACTAATGTTGCTATATTTCAGCTAAATTCAATACTACCAGATGAGATATTGTTTGCACTTGCATTATGTTTGTATGTTCATGTTTTTGGCCAAACAACATATGTGAATGGGTAGCTTTCAAATTGAGTTCCAAAGTAGTAGGTGATGCCAAAAGGAGTGGGGGTGCCATACGCAAAAGGAAGCAACACATAGGATGACAAGCAAATCGAGTTCTTGCATAGTTTCGATAATCCATGAACATGATCCATGTATGAGGGCACATAGATCCATGCATCTCGATCAGAAAAGTATCAATAGAAGGAGAGTCGGTTATGAATTTTATATTGTTTAGGTTATTATTATTCATACTTTTGAAAAGGCAACTATAGAGAAATGTGATATGTATATGTATGAAAGTATACTTTGCTCTGTCCATAAATGTAATAGACTCTAATACGTCTCCAATGTATCAATAATTTATGAAGTATTCATGCAAACGAAGTCCAAATGCGACGCTTTTTAACAATTGTTTTTGAAGCAAAAGAGACCCATGAGGCTTCGTGGGAGGATGAGAAGACCGACGAGGAGGTGACAAGGCAAATCGGCGCCCAGGGGGTGGCCGCGCTGGGATACCTTGTGGGCCCCTCATAACTCCGTTTCGAGTGATTCCAACTTTGAAAATTCTTATAAATAGGGAAACCCCCAGAAATAAACCTAGAACTTTGACACCATCGCCGCAAGCCTCTATTCCGAAGAAATCCCATCTGGAGGCCTTTTTCGGCACCCTACCGTAGGGTGAAATCGTCACCGGAGGCCATCTTCGTCATCCCGGTGGTCTCCATGACGAGGAGGGAGTAGTTCACCCTCGGGGCTTAGGGTATGTACCAGCAGCTATGTGTTTGATCTCTTTCTCTCATGTTCTTGATCCAGCACGAACTTGATGTAAACAGGGGTGTTTTTAATATAGTCGGATCATATGGTGTTTTTCCCTATCTCTACCTTGTTGTGATGAATTGAGTCTTTCCCTTTGAGGTTTCACTATTATCGGATTGAATATTTTGGATTCGAGAACACTTGATGTATGTCTTGCATGTGGATACTCGTGGTGACAATGGGGTGTTCTATTGATTCACTTGATATATGTTTTGGCAATCAAATTGCGGATTCCCGCGGTGACATTGGGGTAATCTAGGTATAGAGGTTGATGCACGTTTTCGTCCTACTTTCTTCGGTAGAAACTTTGGTGTACTCTTTGATGTTCTTTGTGTTGGATTGAATATTATAAATCTGAAGTTGTTTGATGCATATCGTATAATTGAATCACGCATACTTAAGGTGACATTGGACTATCTAGGTGACATTAGAGTCGATTGATGCGTATCATATGATGTTATTTTAGTACGAACTCTAGGGTTGTTTGTCACACTTGTAGGAATAGCTCAATAGATTGATCGGAAATGATAACTTTGAGGTGGTTTGCTACCTACAAAAAGTTCTTCTTATGTTCTCCGCTTGATAATAACTTTGGATTGACTCTTTGTTGCATGTTGAGTAATTGTTATATAATTCAATTATGTTAGCACCATTGAGAGATTGCGCTAGTGAAATTATGAACCCTAGGCCTTGTTTTCAAGCATTCCAATACAATTTGTGATATGTTTTATCACTTGCTACCTTTTTGTTTTTATATTTTTAGATTACAAAAACCTATATCTACTATACATACTACACTTGTATCATCATCTCTTCGTTGAACTAGTGCACCTATATAATTTGTCATTATATTTGTTGTGTTGGGGACACAAGAGATTTCTTGTATTTGATTGCAGGGTTGTTTGAGAGAGACCATCTTCATCCTAAGCCTACCACAGATTGATAAACTTTAGGTCATCCACTTGAGGGAAATCTGCTGCTATCTCACAAAACTCTGCGCTTGGAGGCCCAACACGAGTCTACAAGAATAAGTTGTATAGTAGACATCAGACTTCCTCTAGGAATCAATGGTATCGACTTTCAAAACCAAATTGACTGCTATCCAAAAGTATTTTATAGTGTTTTTACATATTGATTAGAGTACTATAAAAATATATTATGTTATTATAAAAAATAATAAGCAATAGTCCATAAAGTGTAGAACATAATCACTACTACATAATACACTTTGTGTGATCTGTCACCAGGCATAACAAAGCCGTCAGTGGAAGTCATAACTGATGACCAGGTTTATGAAAAAAACTTACTAGTGATACAAATGTACTTTTTCCAGGCCACTAGCGATGTACCTCCTGTGACGAGCAATTATTCGTGCCCGTATATGTGTTGGAAATATGCCCTAGAGGCAATAATAAAATGGTTATTATTATATTTCCTTGTTCATGATAATTATCTATTGTTCATGCTATAATTGTATTAACCGGAGACCGTAATACATGTGTGAATACGTAGACCACAATATGTCCCTAGTAAGCCTCTAGTTGACTAGCTCGTTGATCAATAGATGGTTACAGTTTCCTGACCATGGACATTGGATGTCGTTGATAACGGGATCACATCATTAGGAGAATGATGTGATGGATAAGACTCAATCCTAAGCATAGCACAAGATCGTGTAGTTCGTCTGCTAAAGCTTTTCTAATGTCAAGTATCATTTCCTTAGACCATGAGATTGTGCAACTCCTGGATACCGTAGAAATGCTTTGGGTGTGCCAAACGTCACAACGTAACTGGGTGGCTATAAAGGCACACTACGGGTATCTCCAAAAGTGTCTGTTGGGTTGGCACGAATCGAGACTGGGATTTGTCACTCCGTGTGACGGAGAGGTATCTCTGGGCCCACTCGGTAGGACATCATCATAATGAGCTCAATGTGACCAAATAGTTGATCACGGGATGATGTGTTACGGAACGAGTAAAAGTGACTTGCCGGTAATGAGATTGAACGAGGTATTGGGATACCGACGATCAAATCTTGGGCAAGTAACGTACCGATTGACAAAGGGAATTGTATACAGGATTGATTGAATCCCCGACATCGTGGTTCATCCAATGAGATCATCGTGGAACATGTGGGAGCCAACATGGGTATCCAGATCCCGCTGTTGGTTATTGGCCAGAGAGCTGTCTCGGTCATGTCTGCATGATTCCCGAACCCGTAGGGTCTACACACTTAAGGTTCGGTGACGCTAGAGTTGTTATGGGAATTAGTGTGCAGTTACCGAATGTTGTTCGGAGTCCCGGATGATATCCCGGACATCACGAGGAGTTCCGGAATGGTCCAGAGGTAAAGATTTATATATGGGAAGTCCTATTTTGGCCACCCGAAAATGTTCGGGATTTTTCGGTATTGTACCGGGAAGGTTCTAGAAGGTTCCAGAGTGGGGCCCACCTGCATGGGGGGACCCACATGAACGTGGGTAGTGGGGGCAAGGCCCCACACCCCTGGTCAAGGCGCACCAAGATCCCTCTTAGAAGGAATAAGATCATATCCCGAAGGGATAAGATCAAGATCCCTAAAAAGGGGGATAACAATCGGTGGGGAAGGGAAATGATGGGATTTCTTTCCCCCACCTTTGCCAACGCCTCAATGGACTTGGAGGGCAAGAAACCAACCCCCTCCACCCCTATATATAGTGGGGAGGCGCATGGGAGCCGCACCCCTTCCCCTGGCGCAGCCCTCTCCCTCCCCAACACCTCCTCCTCCGTAGTAGTGCTTGGCGAAGCCCTGCCGGAGAACTGCAACCTCCACCACGACGCCGTCGTGCTGCCGGAGCTCTCCCTCAACTTCTCCTCTCCCCTTGCTGGATCAAGAAGGAGGAGACGTCCCCGGGCTGTACGTGTGTTGAACGCGGAGGCGCCGTTGTTCGGCGCTTAGATCGGAATCAACCGCGATCTGAATCGCTACGAGTACGACTCCTTCATCCGCGTTCTTGTAACGCTTCCGCATCGCGATCTTCAAGGGTATGAAGATGCACTCCCCTCTCTCTCGTTGCTAGTCCCTCCATAGATTGATCTTGGTGATGCGTAGAAAAATTTTAATTTCTGCAACGATCCCCAACAGTGGTATCAGAGCTAGGTCTATGCGTAGTTTCTATGCACGAGTAAAACACAAGTTGTTGTGGGCATCGATTTTTTCAATTTACCTGCCGTTACTAGTCTTATCTGGATTCGGCGGCATCGTGGGATGAAGCGGCCCGGACCGACCTTACACGTACGCTTACGTGAGACAGGTTCCACCGACTGACATGCACTAGTTGCATAAGGTGGCTAGCGGGTGTCTGTATCTCCCACTTTAGTCGGATCGGATTCGATGAAAAGGGTCTTTATGAAGGGTAAATAGAAATTAGCATATCACGTTGTGGTTTTGGCGTAGGTAAGAAACGTTCTTGCTAGAAACCTATAGCAGCCACGTAAAAACTTGCAACAACAATTAGAGGACGTCTAACTTGTTCTTACAGCATATGCCGTGTGATGTGATATGGCCAAAAGGATGTGATGAATGATATATGTGATGTATGAGATTGATCATGTTCTTGTAATAGGAATCACGACTTGCATGTCGATGAGTATGACAACTGGCAGGAGCCATACGAGTTGTCTTAATTTGTTATATGACATGCGTGTCAATGAAAACGCCATGTAATTACTTTACTTTATTGCTAACCGTTAGCCATAGTAGTAGAAGTAATAGTTGGCGAGACTACTTCATGAAGACACGATGATGGAGATCATCATGTCATGCCGGTGACGATGATGATCATGGCGCCCCGAAGATGGAGATCAAAAGGAGCAAAATGATATTGGCCATATCATGTCACTATTTGATTGCATGTGATGTTTATCATGTTTTTACATCTTATTTGCTTAGAACGACGGTAGCATAAATAAGATGATCCCTCATAAAATTTCAAGAAAGTGTTCCCCCTAACTGTGCACCGTTGCGGAAGTTCGTTGTTTCGAAGCACCACGTGATGATCGGGTGTGATAGATTCTAACATTCGCATACAACGGGTGTAAGCCAGATTTACACATGCAAAATACTTAGGTTGACTTGACGAGCCTAGCATGTACAGACATGGCCTCGGAACACAAGAGACCGAAAGGTCGAACATGAGTCATATAGTGGATACGATCAACATGAAGATGTTCACCGATGATGACTAGTCCATCTCACGTGATGATCGGACACAGCCTAGTTGACTCGGATCATGTATAACTTAGATGACTAGAGGGATGTCTATCTGAGTGGGAGTTCATTAAATAATTTGATTAGATGAACTTAATTATCATGAACATAGTCAAAAGGTCTTTGCAAATTATGTCGTAGCTCACGCTTTGGTTCTACTGTTTTAGATTTGTTCCTAGAGAAATTTAGTTGAGAGTTGACAGTAGCAATTATGCGGACTGGGTCCGTAAACTGAGGACTCATTGCTGCACAGAAGGATTATGTCCTTAATGCACCGCTCAGTGTGCTGAACCTCGAGCGTCGGTTGTGGATGTTGCGAACATCTGACATACACGTTTTGATGACTACATGATAGTTCAGTGCGTAATGCTAAATTGTTTAGAATTGAGGCACCAAAGACGTTTTTGAAACATTGCAGAACATATGAGATGTTCCAAGGACTGAAATTGGGACTTCAGGCTAGTGCCCACGTCAAGAGGTATGAGACCTCTGACAAGTTTCTTAAGCCTGCAAACTAAGGAGAAAAGCTCAATCGTTGAGCATGTGCTCAGATTGTATGAGTACTACAATCACTTGAATCAAGTGGGAGTTAATCTTCGAGATGAGATAGTGATGGTTCTCCAAAGTCACTGCCACCAAGCTACTAGAGCTTCGTGATGAACTATAACATATCAGGGATAGATATGATGATCCTTGAGCTATTCACGACACCGCAAAAGTAGAAATCAAATAGGAGCATCAATTGTTGATGGTTAGTAAAACCACTAGTTTCAAGAAGGGCAAGGGCAAGAAAGGGATACTTCATGAAACGGCAAATCAGTTGCTGCTCTAGTGAAGAAACACAAGGTTGAACCCAAACCCGAGAGTAAGTGCTTCTGAAATGAGGGGAACGGTCACTGAAGCAGAACTACCCTAGATACTTGGTAGATGAGAAGGCTGGCAAGGCCGATAGAAGTATATTGGATATACATTATAATGTGTACTTTACTAGTACTCCTAGTAGCACCAGGGTATTAAATACCGGTTCAGTTGCTAAGTGGTAGTAACTCGAAATAAAAAGCTACGGAATAAACGGAGACTAGCTGAAGGTGAGATGACGATATGTGTTGGAAGTGTTTCCAAGGTTGATGTGATCAAGCATCGCATGCTCTCTCTACCATCGAGATTGGTGTTAAATCTAAATAATTGTTATTTGGTGTTTGCGTTGAGCATAGACATGATTGGATTATGTTTATAGCAATACGGTTACTCTGTTTATTTGAATAATACCTTCAATGGTCTTGCACCTAAAATGAATGGTTCATTGAATCTCGATCGTAGTGATACACATGTTCATGCCAAAAGATATAAGATAGTAATGATAGTACCACATACTTGTGGCACTGCCATTTGAGTCATATTGGTATAAAACGCATGAAGAAGCTCCATGTTGATGGATCTTTGGACTCACTCATTTTTTGTAAAAAAGTTTGAGACATGCGAACCATGTCTATTGGTTAATACGCATGAAGAAACTCCATGCAGATGGATCGTTTGGACTCACTTGATTTTGAATCACTTGAGACATGCAAATCATACCACATGGGCAAGATGACTGAAAGGCCTCGTTTTCAGTGAGATGAAACAAGAGAGCAACTTGTTGGAAGTAATACATTTGATGTGTGCAATCCAATGAGTGCTGAGGCACGCAGTGGATATCGTTATGCTCTTACTTCACAGATGATTTGAGTAGATTCTAAGTATATTTACTTGATGAAACACAAGTCTGAATTATTGAAAGGTTCAAGTAATTTCAGAGTGAAGTTGAAGATCGTCGTGACAAGAGGATAAAATGTCTATGATATGATCATAGAGATGAATATCTGAGTTACGTGTTTGGTACACAACTACGACATTGTGGAAATTGTTTCACAACTAATGCCGCCTGGAACACAATAGTGTGATGGTGTGTCCGAACATCATAGCTGCACCCTATTGGATGTGGTGCAAACCATGATGTCTCTTATCGAATTACCACTATCGTTTATGGGTTAGGAATTAGAGACAACCGCATTCACTTTAAATAGGGCACCACGTAATTCCGTTGAGATGACACCGTATGAACTATGGTTTAGAGAAACCTAAGCTGTCATTTCTTAAAAGTTTGGAGCTGCGACGCTTATGTGAAAAGGGTTTAGCCTGATAAGCTCGAACCCAAAGCGGATAAATGCATCTTCATAAGACACCCAAAACAGTTGGGTATACCTCCTATTTCGGATCCAGAAGCAAAAGTGATTGTTTCTAGAAACGGGTCCTTTCTCGAGGAAAAGTTTCTCTCGAAAGTATTGGGTGGGAGGATGGTGGAGACTTGATGAGGTTATTGAACCGTCACTTCAACCAGTGTGTAGCAGGGCACAGGAAGTTGTTCCTGTAGCGCATACACCAATTGAAGTGGAAGCTGATGATAGTGATCATGAAACTTCGGATCAAGTCACTACCAAACCTCGTAGGTCGACAAGGATGCCTACTATTTCAGAGTGATACGTAATCATGTCTTGGAGGTCATGTTGCTAGACAACAATGAATCTACGAGCTATGGAGAAACGATGGTGGGCCCGGATTTCGACAAATGGCTCGAGGCCATAAAATCCGAGAGGATCCATGTGTGAAAACAAAGTACAGACTTTGGAAGAACTACTTGATGGTCGTAAGGCTATTGGGTACAGATGGATTTTAAAAGGAAGACGGATAATGATGGTAAGTATCACCATTAAGAAAGCTCGACTTATCGTTAAGATGTTTTCCGACAAGTTCAAGGAGTTGACTGCGGTGAGACTTTCTCACTCATAGCGATGCTAAGAGTCTGTTGGAATTGTATTAGCAGTTACTGCACTATTTATGAAATCTTGCAGATAGGATGTCAAAACATTATTTCCTCGACAATTTTCTTGAGGAAAGGTTGTATGTGATACAACCAGAAGGTTTTTGTCAATCCTAAAAGATGCTAACAAGTATGCAAAGCTCCAACAATCCTTCTAAGGACTGGAGTAAGCATCTCGGAGTTGGAATATACGCTTTGATGAGATGATCAAAGATTTTGGGTTTATACAAAGTTTATGAGAAACTTGTATTTCCAAAGAAGTGAGTGGGAACTATAGAATTTCTGATGAGTATATGTTGTTGACATATTGCTGATCAGAAATGATGTAGAATTTCTGGAAAGCATATAGGGTTATTTGAAAAGTGTTTTTCAATGGAAAACCTGGATTAAGCTACTTGAACATTGAGCATCAAGATCTATAAGGATAGATCAAAAAACTCTTAATAGTACTTTCAAATGAATACATACCGTGACAAGATTTTGAAGGAGTTCAAATAAGATCAGCAAAGAAGGAGTTCTTAGCTGTGTTATAAGGTGTGAGCATTGAGTGAGACTCAAGATCTGACCACGGCAGAAGAGAGAGAAAGGACGAAGGTCGTCCCCTATGCTTTAGACGTAAGCTCTACAGTATGCTATGCTGTGTACCGCACCTGAAGTGTGCCTTGCCATGAGTCAATCAAGGGGTACAAGAGTGATCCAGGAATGGATCACATCACAGTGGTCAAACTTATCCTTAGTAACTAGTGGACTAAGGAATTTTCTCGATTATGGAGGTGGTAAAAGAGTTCGTCGTAAAGGGTTACATCGATGCAAACTTTGACACTAATTCGGATGACTCTGAGTAGTAAACCGGATTCGTATAGTAGAGCAGTTATTTGGAATAGCTCCAAGTAGCGCACGGTAGCTGCATCTACAAGATGACATAGAGATTTGTAAAGCACACACGGATCGGAAAGGTTCAGACCCGTTGACTAATAACCTCTCTCACAAGCGAGATATGATCAAACCCCATGGGTGTTGGATTCATTACAATCACATAGTGATGTGAACTAGATTATTGACTCTAGTTCAAGTGGGAGATTGTTGGAAATATGCCCTAGAGGCAATAATAAAATGGTTATTATTATATTTCCTTGTTCATGATAATTGTCTATTGTTCATGCTATAATTGTATTAACCGGAGACCGTAATACATGTGTGAATACGTAGACCACAATATGTCCCTAGTAAGCCTCTAGTTGACTAGCTCGTTGATCAATAAATGGTTACGGTTTCCTGACATGGACATTGGATGTCGTTGATAATGGGATCACATCATTAGGAGAATGATGTGATGGACAAGACCCAATCCTAAGCATAGCACAAGATCGTGTAGTTCGTCTGCTAAAGCTTTTCTAATGTCAAGTATCATTTCCTTAGACCATGAGATTGTGCAACTCCCGGATACCGTAGGAATGCTTTGGGTGTGCCAAACGTCACAACGTAACTGGGTGGCTATAAAGGCACACTACGGGTATCTCCGAAAGTGTCTGTTGGGTTGGCACGAATCGAGACTGGGATTTGTCACTCCGTGTGACGGAGAGGAATCTCTGGGCCCACTCGGTAGGACATCATCATAATGAGCTCAATGTGACAAAATAGTTGATCACGGGATGATGTGTTACGGAACGAGTAAAAGTGACTTGCCGGTAAAAAGATTGAACGAGGTACTGGGATACCGACGATCGAATCTCGGGCAAATAACGTACCGATTGACAAAGGGAATTGTATACAGGATTGATTGAATCCCTGACATCGTGGTTCATCCGATGAGATCATCATGGAACATGTGGGAGCCAACATGGGTATCCAGATCCCGCTGTTGGTTATTGGCTAGAGAGCTGTCTCGGTCATGTCTGCATGATTCCTGAACCCGTAGGGTCTACACACTTAAGGTTCGGTGACGGTGGAGTTGTTACGGGAATTAGTGTGCAGTTACCGAATGTTGTTCGGAGTCCCGGATGATATCCCGGACGTCACGAGGAGTTCCGGAATGGTCCGGAGGTAAAGATTTATATATGGGAAGTCCTATTTTGGCCACCGGAAAATGTTCGGGATTTTTCGGTATTGAACCGGGAAGGTTCTAGAAGGTTCTGGAGTGGGGCCCACCTGCATGGGGGGTGAAAGATCGTGGATGTCGCCTAGAAGGGGGTGTGAATAGGCGCTTTAAAATAATTACGGTTGAGGCTTGAACAAATGCGGAATAAACCTAGCGGTTAATTTGTCAAGCACAAAACCTACAACAACTAGGCTCACCTATGTGCACCAACAACTTATGCTAAGCAAGAAAAACTAATTAGGTGATAGCAAGATATATGACAAGAAACAATATGGCTATCACAAAGTAAAGTGCATAAGTAAAGGGCTCCGGTAAGAGATAACCGAGGCACGCGGAGACGACGATGTATCCCGAAGTTCACACCCTTGCGGATGCTAATCTCCGTTTGGAGCGGTGTGGAGGCACAATGCTCCCCAAAAAGCCACTAGGGCCACCGTAATCTCCTCACGCCCTCGCACAATGCAAGATGCCGTGATTCCACTAAGGGACCCTTGAGGGCGGTCACCGAACCCGTACAAATGGCAACCCTTGGGGGCGGTCACCGAACCCGTACACTTTGGCAACCCTTGGGGGCGGTCACCGGAACCCGTCAAATTGCTCGGGGCGATCTCCACAACCTAATTGGACACCCCGACGCTTGCCCGGAGCTTTACGCCACAATGATTGAGCTCCGAACACCACCAACCGTCTAGGGCGCCCAAGCACCCAAGAGGAACAAGCTCAAGGGTACCAAGCACCCAAGAGTAATAAGCTTCTCAACTTGTAACTTCCACGTATCACCGTGGAGAACTCAAACCGATGCACCAAATGCAATGGCAAGGGCACACGGAGTGCCCAAGTCCTTCTCTCTCAAATCCCACCGAAGCAACTAATGCTAGGGAGGAAAATGATAGGAAGAAAAAGAAGGAGAACACCAAGAACTCCAAGATCTAGATCCAAGGGGTTCCCCTCACATAGAGGAGAAAGTGATTGGTGGAAATGTGGATCTAGATCTCCTCTCTCTTTCCCTCAAAAACTAGCAAGAATCCATGGAGGGATTGAGAGTTAGCAAGCTCGAAGAAGGTCAACAATGGGGGAAGAACATGAGCTCAAAGGATAAGGTTCAATGGGGAAGAAGACCTCCTTTTATAGGTGGGGAAAAATCCAACCGTTATGCTCACAGCCCGCACAAAGTGGTACTACTGCTAGGGCGGTAGTACCCCTTTGAAAAACAACAGCGAGGAGCAAAAGGCCAGTAGAACCGCCGGAGCGGTACTACCACTCGTCCCCACGGTACTATCGCTCGACCTCACGGTACTACCGCAAGTGGTAGCGGTACTACTGCTTGCGAGCGGTACAAAAAAAATACTTCCGTGTCTACTTCCGTTGAGCAAAACATGAGATTTTGGTCCGGAGCGGTACTACCGCTCAGGAGCCGCGGTAGTACAGCTCTGGAGCGGTACTACCGCTCAGGAGCCGCGGTAGTACCGCTCCCAAGAGCGGTACTAAAAAATTACATCCGCAGCAGCCCCTTTAAAGGACACCAAAACTGACACAACTTTGCAAACGGACTCCGAATTCGACGAAACCAAGTTTGTTGGAAAGCTAGCGACAAGGCCTAACACAATCTTGATAAAAATTCCAATAAGAAGCAAATGAGAAAAGGCCCAAAAGAAAATGGTGAGAACCCTTCCTCGGATAAGACCGGTAAAACCTCCAACATCGGAAAACATCATAGAAGACGCATGCAAACTCCGTTTTCGATGAACTCAAGCTTGTCATCAAGATGACCATAAGATCTAAGACTCACAAAGAGAACCAAACAAGAACCAAGAAACATGATGCAAGGATGCAATGGTTTGAGCTCTCGACGAACGATACGATCAAGCTACTCACTTGAGAGCCCCCCTTGATAGTACGGCTATCGATCCTATAACCCGGTCTCCCAACTACCACCATGAGACCGGTAAAATAGAAAACCTATCAAGGGCAAACCTTTGCCTTGCACATGGTCCACTTGAGCTAGATGATGACGATCTTGACTCCCTCAAGTTGGACCACCTTTCTTGATTGCGTTGGCTCGATGAAGACTAGATGATTACTCCCCCATAGTCCACTATGGGTGAGCCACTCTTCGGCACATCTTCACAAGTCCATTGT
Organism: Triticum aestivum; assembly: GCF_018294505.1. Classification (NCBI taxonomy): domain Eukaryota; kingdom Viridiplantae; phylum Streptophyta; class Magnoliopsida; order Poales; family Poaceae; genus Triticum; species Triticum aestivum. The sequence continues at coordinate 27,278,570 of NC_057811.1, read as the reverse complement.
CACCACAATGGACGGCAAGCTTCAAGCACTTGATCTCTTCGTGATGCTCCACTTGAACTTGCACACGGCAATCTTGATGACGATCACCACTTGATGTCATCCTCTCCATGGGTTGAGTGATATCTTCCTCTTGACGCAAGCCCATGAACACGTACCTAACCCCACATAGAACTCTCACATAGACCATGGGTTAGTACACAAAGCACAATGGACAATGCTTACCATACCATGGGATCACTTGATCCCTCTCGGTACATCTTCTACGCTTTGTGAGTTGATCAACTTGATTCACTCTTGACTTAGTCTTGATCAACCTAGAATCTTTCCAACTCTCTTCATTTGGATGATGTCTTGAAGGTAAACATGAATGATCACACAATCTTCTTCTTCAAGACATGCTTGCAATAAGCTCAACTCTCACATGACCAATCTTTGGATAATTCCTTAATAGCACCTTGGTCAACACAAACTCTCCTTGAAACCAACACATGTACTCCAAGAAAAGCCTATGGACAAAACCTTCAAATATAACTCAAGGCAACCATTAGTCCATAGAGATTGTCGTCAATTACCAAAACCAAACATGGGGGCACCACATGTTCTTTCAATCTCCCCCATTTTGGTAATTGATGACAATCACTTCAAGAGAGTTTATATAAGGAATTATGCATCACCATGCAATGCAACAACCAATGATGCATGAGTAAGAGATGCAAATGCTTAGGAACAAAACCAAAGCAAGAGGAGAGAATTCTCTAAACTTCTCCACAAAACTCTCTGAAACTTCTCCCCCATTGGCATCGATTGCCAAAATGGGAGAAAAGCTTAGAAGGCCAATATAAATTGTGTTCCTCCATAATTTGTGTATTTCTCAACAAGAGAGTGGAATGCAATACACAAGTTTGACGGTAAATACTAGGAGGAAAACAAACTATATTTAGGCCCAAAGTTTACAAAAGAAAGATATGCCACAAAGACATAAGAAAGAGAGAAACAAGCAAACAAGCAATCAAAAGATACCAATTGAAGCAAGCAATCAACGGATATCAATTGAGCCAACTAGACCAATGATCCTACGTGCCACATGAATGAAATAAATTATGATATGAGCAAAGGAGTGTTCTAGAGAAACTAGAGAAGCTCCCCATGATTTGTGCACAATTTAGTTTTGTAACTGGATACAACGAGCACAAAATAGGATCGTCACTCCCCCAAGATCAATAGAACCTCACGACAAGTGCAAGAGAGCAACAGAGTGTTCTAAAGACACTAGTGAAGCTCTCCATGATTTGTGCACTTCTTACAATATTTGCATTAGGATACCGAGTGCACAAAATAGGATCATCACTCCCCGAAAATCAATAGAAACTCACAACAAGTGCAAGTGAGCATATAGGAAACAAAGCCTAGCACTTGCAACAAACAAATGGTTGAGCAACATATAAAAGAGGCAACTTAAGAGTAGGCTCAACCAAAATGATGTGTGTGAGTCATGGCAAAGCACTTGAGAAGACTAATGTACGAATGAGCATTAAGCATCAACATAGTCTTGGATAGTGGAGATACAAGGTGCATGACATGTCCTCCCCACACACACCAAGCAAAAGGGTTCACAAGCACACTAAAAATGCAAAATGAATAACCAACACTTGTGACAACCCATGGTGAAGATAGAAGATGAAAGCCTCATCAAGACGAGGGATACCAATTAAGATGGCAAAAGCCTCGTAGAGATAAGCATGAGGAAAATAATCTTCACCACACAGGAGTGCATCAAGATGCAACGAGATAAGACATGCACTCAAGGCAAAAGCTTTCACGGAGCCACCAAAGAAATAACAAGAAAGACAAGGTGGACGTGAAAGAAAGGATATCATCTAGAGATGTAATTTCTCTCAAGTGTATAAGGTTCTAGGTAGACGAGATCATGATGATATATATCTACAAAGAAGGATGTACACCCGAAATAGTTACAACACGAAGGAACAAGATATCCAAAAGGAAGTCATAGATATACCAATAAGATATTTGCTTGGAAGCATAGCACATGGCTAGATATGGTCTTATTGTACATAAATGAATTCCTACCACACAACCATCAAAGACATCACAACTAGCAACAAGAGATCATTGTTGGGATGCTTTGAGAAAGGAAACAAGTATCACAAGAGAGAATGAATAACATGCCATGATACAACCTACACAAGGTTGATGCAAGAAATGTGTGCATGAAGTATATGAAGATACTTGTTACCGAGTTAACATTGGAAGGATGTAGTAGATACCAATTGAAGGTACAAAGTAGTTCATTGATCATCCTAGCTTGACTCCAAAAAGCACATGGTGACAACACCTTCCTTGTGAGTGAGCCGAGCATCCAATGCATCTCCAATTGTTCCTAGAACAACAACACAAACAAAATGGTACCCAAACTCATTGGGACCAAAGAGTTAGAAACACCAACAATACATAGGACAAACTCCACATAAATATGTGCATATAGATATGGAAATGAAATTCATGCACATCTCATCCAATTTGAGACTTGGTGGAGTTTCCCCTATATATTGGGTCAAAGAGAGAAAGCATGCCACGGAAACTACATGAAGTTAATATGCATGCTCAAGACTTTCAAGAACCGATACCAAAATACAAGGAAATACCAAGTGAAAAGAATACCAAATGGAGAAATCATCACTTGGAGATATCATTAAAAGATACATCAAGGAATGAGATATCCATTGGAACCCACAAAATGATATCAAACTCCCAAAAGAGAGGATGGTTCCAAACAAACCAAGCTCTCTACAAAGTTTCATGATGGCACAAGTACCAAAAAGAAACGGCTTGCCGTCCACCAACACACACTTAAAATGGATCACAAGTTTAGTGTTTTATAGAAAATAGGATAGCTCCCCCACGAGTTGTGCATTATAGAGAATTTGCATTTGAATACAAAATGCACAAGGTAGGATCACCACGTTCACTATATCAAGGAAAACACTAGACAAGATCAAGAAAACAACAAGATCCTCAAGTGGCACGGAAGGCAATGGGAGTTGACACAAACTTGTCAAGAGATAAGGCAAATAAAAGGCAAACGCCAACGTGAAGATGATCAAAAATTTCTACCACACATAAGTGAGTACCAATTGTCAAAAGACAAGAAGTATTTGGAAATAATTCCCGGTGGTAGATAGCAAGGATATCCGACATCATCTTCACACCAAACACAAGCAAATTGCAACTTGTAGAGCTAACATGCCACCTAGGAACAAGATAATTGACAATATCAATTCTAGGTGACAATATCTCAAATGTAAACATTTTCTAGGCTAGTAATATACACATAGCATATTACTCCCCCATAATGTGATACCAATTAAAGATAAACAAGAGGCAAAAATAACGATCCAACAAGAGATAATTAATGGACAATTTAGAATTTGAATTTCTCATGAGAAGACATACCACATAGCGACTAGATAATCTTGAAATATCAATACTAGATGGTATTACTCATGTACACACATTTATAGGATTGTGAGGTGCACAAAGCACATCACTCCCCCATAATGGGATATTCCATTAATCTCTCACAAGAGCCAACTAAGATACAAACAAGATGCACAAAGGCTCAACGTACGACACACATGTACATGAAGTGCAAACCAACATACATAAACTTGATTACTCAAGATAAGCAATTTGGAGACACAACAAATACAAACACATGCAAGGAACAAAACCAATACATGCAAGGGGGCAAGTAACTTTCAATGTAAGCAATTTAAGTACAAGTTACCACAAGGAGGCACATTGGATATAAGATATAAGCTTGATGATTCGATTGACTTGGCTTGAGACAATAAGAGTGATGAAGTCCCCTTAATTCTTCATAATGTAGCCAAGTCTCCAATGTCCTCCAACAACACCTATTGATCAAGTATGAGCTAGTTGGTCCCCAACCAAGTTGGGTCCTAAGAGGTTAGTCACAATAGGCTTGGCTACCCAAATGGTTCTTTTCTTGACACCACTTTGAGTACCAACAAATTTGGCAAACACATTGCCAACCTTATCCTTCCCAAGAGAATAGATATCATCAATTAGAATAGGGTTGGATAAGGTACCATTCGTGCATGAAGAAGCGACGTGACCTTTTTCACGACATAGGTAGCAACGTCTACTCTTCACTTTCTTCTCACTTGATTTCTCAACTTGAGAAGCATTAGCTTGAGTCTTCTTGGGAAGAGGCCTTTCTTCAACTTGAGGTTGAGCATGAGAATGCACTTGTAGCCGCTTCCCTTGTTGCTTGTCACTAATGGCCTTCTTCTTCAATGGGCAAGATCTAACATGGTGCCCTTCAATTTTGCACTTGAAGCAAATAATCTTGGCCAAATTCTTGACGTGTTCTTGGCCCTTCTTCTTGTTCATCTTGGACTTCTTCTTCTTGTTGGAGTTGAATCCAAGTCCACCTTTGTCATTGGGGGATTTTTGCACACTCAAGATATTGTTGAGTGTGGATTTCCCTTCATGACACTTTTCCAAGTCTTTCTTCAAAGAAGTGACTTGGGCCTTGAGCTCTTTGATTTCCTCTACATGGTTAGTCTCAACACAAGTACTAGAGGAAGTATAAGCTTCATCATTGGAGCAACAAGGCAAGGAAAGCAATTCATCACAAGATGTACCAATGTTATGCATAGACGAATTACGAGGACTAGCACAAGGCAATATAGCATTTTGACTAAAAGTAGTGCTAATGTCCACATGAGGCTCACTAGATGTTACCTTAGCAATCATAGCCTCATGAGCTATTTTTAGCACATTATGGGATACAAGAAGATCATCATGAGAGCTAGAAAGCTTTTCATGACTTTCTTCCAATTTCCCATAATTGCTAGATAGCAACTCAAGTTGAGCCCTTAGCTCAACATTCTCCTTTAAAATGGATGCTTCACAAGAAATAGAGTTAGTAGCACAAGCATCATCATTAACAACAAGAGGAGAAGGCAACTTGGCAAGCTCTTTTAAATAAGAAGCTTCAAGTTGAGCATGAGACTCGGTGAGTTTGATGAGCTCACCCTTGACGACCCTTGAGCCATTTTCGAGGTGCTCAAAATCCTCAAGGAGTCTAGCATGAGCAACTTCAAGCTTAGCATTTTTAGTTTCAAAAACATTGGCCACCTCAAGAGCTCTATCATGAGATTCCTTCACTCTAGATAACTCTAGAGCAAAAGTCTCCTCAAGAGATTCCTTGGTGGTTTGTTCAAGTTCAAGAGCTTGAGAGAGGTCCGCAATCTCATTAGCGTAATCACGCTCATGACCTTCCATTTTATCAATGGTGACCTCATGCTCCTCAAGACGAGATTCCAACTCATCAATATATTTCTTGCCCTCAATAGCAATAGACATGATTTCCATGAAGTTGGAACGAGCAATTTTATTCTTAAGAAGAGCTTTAAAAATTATTTCCCCCTTAACTTTTAAGGAGGCAACATCATCATTCTCTTCATCATAATCGACATCATCATCACTCTTGCCATCATCAATATTATCACAAGATATATTGGGATTCAAAGTGGGAGATACCTTTGAAGCCTTGGCCATAAGGCAAAAAGCAATCGATGATGATGTAGGATCCCTTGAAGCACCGTTCAAGACCACATCTTGTTCCATGGAGTGTTGGGTTTCCTCTACATTGTTAGCACAACAACTCGAGGAAATAGATACATTTTTATCATGGCAACAAGACATAGCAAGCATATCATCATGAGATTTGAGCAAGCAATTTCTACAAGATATGCAAGAACTTTTAACACAAGCATGTGAAACATTTAGAGTGCTCGAAGTGTTAAAGTCCAAAGGTGAAGCATTGCAATAATAAAGTGATGAAGGATCATCAAAATAAGCTCACTATAATCATTGCAATGAACACCACTACTCACCATATCATTACCTTGTGGCAAACCACATGTAGGTGAAGTAGAAGAAGTTGAGAATACTATACGACCGGAGGTGGAAGGAGGACAATCATCTCCACAAATCTCGGACACGCCATATTTGTCTTGAAGCTTTGTCCACAACTCATGAGCATCCCGAAACGGCATGAGTTGAAATATAACTACATTGCTCAAAGCATCAAAAAGCACATTAGAAGCTTGAGCATTGAGATAAGAGTTTTTCTCATCCTCTAAAGATAATCTTTGTGGATCCTTTGGAGGAGAAAAACCCATATCTACAATTCGCTCTAAATTTGGGTCCATGACCCTAAAGAGATTAAGCATGCGAATTACCCAAACATCAAAATTTGTGCCATCGAAACTAAGAGTGTCAGAGAATCCTAAACCCCTAGTCGACATCCTTACTCTCTAGGCGGTTAAGCCCTATAAAGAGAGACGAGGCTCTGATACCAATTGAAAGATCGTGGATGTCGCCTAGAGGGGGGGTGAATAGGCGCTTTAAAATAATTACGGTTGAGGCTTGAACAAATGCGGAATAAACCTAGCGGTTAATTTGTCAAGCACAAAACCTACAACAACTAGGCTCACCTATGTGCACCAACAACTTATGCTAAGCAAGAAAAACTACTTAGGTGATAGCAAGATATATGACAAGAAACAATATGGCTATCACAAAGTAAAGTGCATAAGTAAAGGGCTCGGGTAAGAGATAACCGAGGCACGCGGAGACGACGATGTATCCCGAAGTTCACACCCTTGCGGATGCTAATCTCCGTTTGGAGCGGTGTGGAGGCACAATGCTCCCCAAGAAGCCACTAGGGCCACCGTAATCTCCTCACGCCCTCGCACAATGCAAGATGCCGTGATTCCACTAAGGGACCCTTGAGGGCGGTCACCGAACCCGTACAAATGGCAACCCTTGGGGGCGGTCACCGAACCCGTACACTTTGGCAACCCTTGGGGGCGGTCACCGGAACCCGTCAAATTGCTCGGGGCGATCTCCACAACCTAATTGGAGACCCCGACGCTTGCCCGGAGCTTTACACCACAATGATTGAGCTCCGAACACCACCAACCGTCTAGGGCGCCCAAGCACCCAAGAGGAACAAGCTCAAGGGTACCAAGCACCCAAGAGTAATAAGCTTCTCAACTTGTAACTTCCACGTATCACCGTGGAGAACTCAAACCGATGCACCAAATGCAATGGCAAGGGCACACGGAGTGCCCAAGTCCTTCTCTCTCAAATCCCACCGAAGCAACTAATGCTAGGGAGGAAAATGAGAGGAAGAACAAGAAGGAGAACACCAAGAACTCCAAGATCTAGATCCAAGGGGTTCCCCTCACATAGAGGAGAAAGTGATTGGTGGAAATGTGGATCTAGATCTCCTCTCTCTTTTCCCTCAAAAACTAGCAAGAATCCATGGAGGGATTGAGAGTTAGCAAGCTCGAAGAAGGTCAACAATGGGGGAAGAACACGAGCTCAAAGGATAAGGTTCATGGGGAAGAAGACCCCCTTTTATAGGTGGGGAAAAATCCAACCGTTATGCTCACAGCCCGCACGAGCGGTACTACCGCTCCAAGGAGCGGTACTACCGCTAGGGCGGTAGTACCCTTTGAAAAACAACAGCGAGGAGGCAAAAGGCCAGTAGAACCGCCGGAGCGGTACTCGCTCGTCCACGGTACTACCGCTCGACCTCACGGTACTACCGCAAGTGGTAGCGGTACTACTGCTTGCGAGCGGTACAAAAAAATACTTCCGTGCCTACTTCCGCTGAGCAAACACGAGATTTTGGTCCGGAGCGGTACTACCGCTCAGGAGCCGCGGTAGTACAGCTCTGGAGCGGTACTACCGCTCAGCGGTAGTACCGCTCCAAGAGCGGTACTAAAAAATTACATCCGCAGCAGCCCCTTTAAAGGACACCAAAACTGACACAACTTCTGCAAACGGACTCCGAATTCGACGAAACCAAGTTTGTTGGAAAGCTAGCGACAAGGGCTAACACAATCTTGATAGAAATACCAATAAGAAGCAAATGAGAAAAGGCCCAAAAGAAAATGGTGAGAACCCTTCCTCGGATAAGACCGGTAAAACCTCCAACATCGAAAACATCATAGAAGACGCATGCAAACTCCGTTTTCGATGAACTCAAGCTTGTCATCAAGATGACCATAAGCTCTAAGACTCACAAAGAGAACCAAACAAGAACCAAGAAACATGATGCAAGGATGCAATGGTTTGAGCTCTCGACGAACGATACGATCAAGCTACTCACTTGAGAGCCCCCCTTGATAGTACGGCTATCGATCCTATAACCCGGTCTCCCAACTACCACCATGAGACCGGTAAAATAGAAAACCTATCAAGGGCAAACCTTTGCCTTGCACATGGTCCACTTGAGCTAGATGATGACGATCTTGACTCCCTCAAGTTGGACCACCTTTCTTGATTGCGTTGGCTCGATGAAGACTAGATGATTACTCCCCCATAGTCCACTATGGGTGAGCCACTCTTCGGCACATCTTCACAAGTCCATTGTCACCACAATGGACGGCAAGCTTCAAGCACTTGATCTCTTCGTGATGCTCCACTTGAACTTGCACACGGCAATCTTGATGACGATCACCACTTGATGTCATCCTCTCCATGGGTTGAGTGATATCTTCCTCTTGACGCAAGCCCATGAACACGTACCTAACCCCACATAGAACTCTCACATAGACCATGGGTTAGTACACAAAGCACAATGGACAATGCTTACCATACCATGGGATCACTTGATCCCTCTCGGTACATCTTCTACGCTTTGTGAGTTGATCAACTTGATTCACTCTTGACTTAGTCTTGATCAACCTAGAATCTTTCCAACTCTCTTCATTTGGATGATGTCTTGAAGGTAAACATGAATGATCACACAATCTTCTTCTTCAAGACATGCTTGCAATAAGCTCAACTCTCACATGACCAATCTTTGGATAATTCCTTAATAGCACCATGGTCAACACAAACTCTCCTTGAAACCAACACATGTACTCCAAGAAAAGCCTATGGACAAAACCTTCAAATATAACTCAAGGCAACCATTAGTCCATAGAGATTGTCGTCAATTACCAAAACCAAACATGGGGGCACCACATGTTCTTTCAGGGGGACCCACATGAACGTGGGTTGTGGGGGCAAGGCCCCACACCCCTGGTCAAGGCGCACCAAGATCCCCCTTAGATGGAATATGATCCCTAAAAAAGGGGGATAACAATCGGTGGGGAAGGGAAATGATGCGATTTCTTTCCCCCACCTTTGCCAACGCCCCAATGGACTTGGAGGGCAAGAAACCAGCCCCCTCCACCCCTATATATAGTGGGGAGGCGCATGGGAGCCGCACCCCTTCCCCTGGCGCAGTCCTCTCCCTCCCCAACACCTCCGTAGTAGTAGTAGTGCTTGGCGAAGCCCTGCCGGAGAACTGCAAGCTCCACCACCACGCCGTCGTGCTTCCGGAGCTCTCCCTCAACTTATCCTCTCCCCTTGCTGGATCAAGAAAGAGGAGACGTCCCCGGGCTGTACGTGTGTTGAACGCGGAGGCGCCATTGTTCGGCGCTTAGATCGGAATCAACCGCGATCTGAATCGCTACGAGTACGACTCCTTCATCCACGTTCTTGTAACGCTTCCGGATCGCGATCTTCAAGGGTATGAAGATGCACTCCCCTCTCTCTCGTGGCTAGTCTCTCCATAGATTGATCTTGGTGATGCGTAGAAATTTTTTAATTTCTGCAACGATCCCCAACAATATGGTGGTACAACTAATCCATTAACAGTCCAAATCTACGCAGATGTTTAGCGAGATAGTATAGATAGTGGCAAATCCAAACCATAAGTACGCAGCCGCCATTTTAGACTCTCTCTCTCTCTCTCTCTCTCTCTCTCTCTCTCTCTCTCTCTCTCTCTCTCTCTCTCTCTCTCTCTCTCTCTTCGTGCATTTCCCCCATTTGGCTAGAGCACACCACGCCACCATCACCAACCCATTCTCGCCCACCCACCCCCCGCCCCGAAGCAACCGTCACTTCCGCATGCTTCGTCTCTCTTCCTCCCCCAATGCTATGGACCATGGCCATCAAGCTATGGTTGTACATTGTTGGTCATCGAGCTAATGACTTAGGTTTGGTGTTTGTCGTGGTAATCTGTCCACGGCTAACTTGTTTTTAGTTTAGGGTCACTTCTTGATTCTGCTTGTTTAATTGTTATTATTTATTACTATATTGCAAGGGTTGTTGTTTTGGATCAGCGGGTTATATCTGTATTTGATATACTATTGTTTTTAGTTTACTTTACAGGGACTATTGTTTAGTTGTTGCTCGTTTGGGTCAGTGGGTATTACTATTTCCTCTATGACCATGCTTCGCTATTTGATTCTTAGTCGAACTATAGGTCGAACATTTTGTATAATATATTCTATAGTTGGTATGGTTATGTCTGGTTTACTTTTTGTTCATATAATGCTACATATTTTCTTTCCTTCAGAGATATATGATCCGGCATGCTATCCTTCCTAGTGTGGCCATGTGTACATATAAACTTTGACAAAGTTTACAAATTTTATATCAACATTTATAATATCAGATCATTATATTTAGATTTCACCATGAAATATATTTTCCAATGGTATATATCTGGTATGGTAGATATTTTTTTCTAGAAGTATGTTTTTCGTCCCTCAAGTTCCCCAAAAGTCTACATCTGGTCCCTTAAGAATTTTTCGCCGACATTTGGCCCCTCGTGTTTCAAAACCAGAAAAAATTAGTCCAAAACCAGATTTGGGTAGAAAACTTGCCGCGTGGAAGCTCTTTTTTGTCCAGAACCAGAAATTGAATTGCACACGCAGGGCGGTGGGTTTTTGTCGCTGCAGTTGATCGAGGAGGTGAGGGTGATGCTTGTGGGTTCATGTCGCCCGCTAGAGCCTCGCCGACCATGTAGTGGGGAAGGGGTGGCTCTCATCTTTGTCTCGGTGGCGTTGTTGCAGATGAGAGAGCCTCTAGGGTCGCTGCGCAGACTAGCACGACCATCGGCCCGGATGGATCTGGGGCGTGCCCGCGTCAGATCCACCACTAGCAGGACGAGCGTGGCCAGCACGGTGCCCCGCATCGACGTGGGGGTCCAGCAAAGGTGCGATCGACGATGCCCTGGCTTTCGACGAAACTAAGAAAACCCCTGAGGGATCACCTGAGTAGGGATGCGGCAGAGAGAAGGGACATGAGGGGCGATGTAGGCGGGGTCTGGTTGGGCGATGTGGGTGGGGTGTGGTAGCGTGTTGCGACGCGTGTGCCCGGCAGCGCACGGCTAAGGTAGCTAGGGTCAGGCACAAGTAGATGACACATATGGAGGATAGAGAAAAACGAGGACACGTGGCCTGTTTCCCCCTCTAAATCTGGTTTTGGACTAATTTTGTCCGGTTTTGAAACTTGAGGGACCGAATATCGCCAAAAAATTCTTAAGGTATCAGATGTAGACTTTTGAGGACTTGATGGACGAAAAACATACATTTTGCTTATTTTTTACTATATACTTGATCAAAGTTTGTGAAAAATGACTTTTGACAAAACTAATGCGCGTTCATAATGGGCCGGCACAACATCTTGGGATACTGAGTTGTGGCTGTCTTGTTTTTTAAAAGGAGAGTTGTGGCTGTTGTATACACGGCTGGGCGGAGTATTTCCTTTCACAATAAATCTATTGCAGCAGAAAACCGTTAACTCAAAACCTATGAAGTGCGCGTGTATATGAGCGTTTGTGTCTGTACCGATGTTCAAAAAAAAAACCTATGGAGTGCATTCCCTACCAGAGGTATTGAAAATAAAGCTTCATGAATGCATGCATGCATGTACATCCGGATCAATAGGTCAACAAACCAAATCAAATTGCATCCCAGGATTACAAGGGTGGACATGCGCACATGCATGTAAGCAAAATGCGCGCAAATCTTTGCGTTCCGCTCTTGAGACTTCGACGCGTGATTGAACCGAAACATACTACTCCAAGCAGTACACCACTTGCGCACGCTATGGCCAACCACAACTAGTGGCGGCGCCATCACTGGTCGATGCTACAAATGCGTCCTACTCTCATCTCCCAACTGCATTGTATTGTTGCTCCCGTTCTCCATCACCCCGTCAACTAGGGTTTTGGCTTGTAGCACGCGCGCACCGGCCGGCCGGCCAGAAACTGCAGACCAAATGGGTAGCAGGCTCGTCCGTTTCTGAGCTAGTGGCACGACGTAGCTATCGTTTCCAGCTGGAGACACTGTATCAGTTCTTCACACCTCCCCTTGATTACGCACGTTTATCTACGTATATCTTTTCATAGTTATCCGGAGTAGAAATACAAAAGTATATCGCCCACTTCTTAAAATCCGGCCGGAACCTCTGGGTAGGCTCCGAAGGGTCAGCAACCATAACTACACGGAGTACGGTAGCATTGAACGTATGCAAATCGAATTCTTTGTGTGACCAGAATGTTGGATGCTTGGGTGGTGACTTGGGATATTGTTTGTTTCCTAATGTACTCCCTCTCACAAATATAAGAGCGTTTAGATTATTACTTTAGTACGTAATTTATAAAATCTCTATATTTCTTTACATAGGGAGTAAATATTAACATATGTAACGAATTACCAGTTGTATACGGTTGTCTTTCGTGATGTCACCTGCATGCACTACTGTTACATACTTATTGTGTTTTTGTACATTCTTGTAGTCTGATGGATTGCACAACTTCATATATGTGATTTGTCATATACTCCCTCTATCCCAAAATAAGTGTCTCAACCTTAGTACTGTTTTGCACTAAAGTTAGTACAAAGTTGAGACACTTATTTTGGGACGGAGGGAGTATGATGCATGAATGAGCGAGATTCACTTTTAACTATCTGTACTGGAGAGCTTTTAGTAGCTATATATACTCCTTATGTGGATATTGATAAACTTCATCTTGAGAACATGGACACTCCAAACTGCAACTTGGAGGAAAACGTCAAGGCGTGGTGGCTAAGAGGACCGGCGCGACCTCTCCCTATAGGAAGGCAATGGCATCCTTCACCATATTGTCACTTGGACCGTGTGGAACGAGAGAAACGCAAGAGTTATCTGCAACAAAAGCACCCGACCACTGATCTTGCTTAATAATATGATGTCCGACGCAAATTTGTTGATCACCGCAGGAGCCAAGCAACTAGGGACAAAATTTTTGTGAGAGTAATCATTCATGGCATGTAATAAGGGGCACATGTAAAACACTATTCTATCCTTAATTAATCGATGAGGCAAATCTTTCGCCTCCATTTTGAAAAAAAAACTCATTATGTACATGGCTACTTTTTTGTGCATCCTATGTATATAACAAGAGGATGCATGGCTTGTCATGTTATTATATCCCCAAGGCTATCAGTTAAAGGTGCTTATTTGATTAAGTGTTTTTTCAATTGTCTTTGTTTTGTCCAGTGTTCTGTGAATGCCAATGCATATGGCCTTTTATTGGGCATTTCTTGACCGGTTTCTTATTTTATTTCACTTTTTCCTTTATGTTTTGTTCTCTTTTTCTTTTTCATTTTTCATTTCCTTTTATTTTTGTCGTTTTATCAATTCCAGAACATTTTACAGTTTTCACAAACATTTTCGAATTTGATTTTTTTGTGAATATGTTTTCCAAATTCGTGTCCATTTCCTCAAATCAATGATCTCTTTCAAATTTCATGAACTTTTTCAAATTACAAAAAATTTCAATTCTTTATTTTTTTCTAAATTCATGTAAAAAATCATTTTGTGAACTTTTTCCAAATTATGAACTTTCCATGTCTTGAACTTTGTTCATATCCATGATTTTTCCCCTCAAATTTATGATTTTGTTTTTCAATTTTCACGAATTTTTTTTCTGAAATTCGATGCAGTTTTTTCAAATGTTTTGAACCTTTTCTATTTTTTATTTTTTTTACTTTTTGAATTTGTGTCATTTTTTCGAATTCACATACTTTTTTTGAACCATGATTTTTTCAAATTCATGAACAGTTTTTTTTTTGAAATCTTGTTTTTTCTTTAAGAATTTCCATTTTTCTTGAAAATTCAGTGGTTAAAGGTGGACTAATCAACCGCAACTGGTAAACCTTGACTTCTTAACTGTGAACCGAGCGACCAGAGAACTGAAAGACCCTGCGCATCTCAAGCGAGTGCTTGTGCGCTAGTTGGGCCAGCCCATGAGCGGAGGCATGTGACCGCTGCGCTTGCTAACCGGCGCATAAGCCGCCAAAGAGGAGGACTCTTTAGTAGTTGATGTCAACAAACACACGGCCCGTATGGTGCCTTCAACATCACATCACTTTTATATTTAGATGGGGCCAAAACAGAAGCGAAGAAGAAAAATAAAACTGGAGCTCGTGTCTTGATTCGGGATCACATCACGCACATATGGGACAACAGAGACGAAGAAGCGAAATGAAACCAGCGATCTCCCAGATCGATCACACCATTCGTAAGCATCACAGAGTATGCAGTTAGTGAACAAAAATGTGTTTTAGTGCTTGAGCTCCATGGGGCTCGTTATAAAAAAATCAAAACAAATGTTTCAAAGTTCAATTTTAAAAAAATAAATAAACATTGTCATAAGGATGTATATTGCACGTGTGAAAATTTTCATGAGAAAACAAATTGACGTGTGAGCAACAGTAACATGTCAGGTCGGTGATTTTGTAAACAATGAACAGTATGTGCACCGTTTGCTATATAAAATCTACACTTTTGACTTTTTTCTATAGCTCGTGAATCAATTTATTTTCTCTTTAAAACTTGCACACTTGTGATACACATCCATATAACAATGTGGATTATTTTTTAGAATTTTTTTAAGTTTGAAATGCAAAATTTAAATGTTTCAAATAAAGGGCTCCATGGAGCCCAAGCACTAAAACACCGCACTTGTTACTTCTCTCTGTTGCAATATTCAACAAGGGCATGTGATACAAAATTAGCTACGTATGTGACCTTCAAAATCTGAACCTCATGTATGCGCTCCATCAACCCAAATGCCTCCTTTTTCAAATCAATAAGCGTAGGTCTATCAAGGAACTTTCAAATCTTGGATATTGTTTGTTATTTGATGTGTACATATGAACATATGTAACAAACTAATGGTTGTATACGGTTGTCTTTCGTATGTGTTGTGGCCTGCATGCACTACTGTCACATACGTATTCTGGTTTTGTATGTTCTTTGTGGTTGGATGGATTGCGGAACTTCTTGTCCGTGATTTTCATACTTGATGCATCCATGGGATTTAGGTTGGACTATTTTTACTTGAGAGCTTCTAGCAGTTCGTGTACTGTACTCTTTATGTGCATCAGTACTTATTTTCTGCATCTAACATATACTAGAGGAGGATGCGCACCTTCATCACGTTATTGTATCCTCGAGGCTATCCGTAACGTCTTTTTCAATTGTCCTTGGTTTGTCCAATGTTGTGTAAATGACAATGCATATGGGCTTTTAATGGGGATTTATTTTATTTGAGTGGGCTTGAGGTGTTTAGTGGTTCATTTCAACCAACACAGGGTGTGTTTAGTGGTTGGTTGATGTCAACCAGCACATGGCCCGTTTGGTGCCTCAACATCACATCACTTTGACGGATGGGGCTGAAATGGAGCCGAAGAAGCAACATGAAACTGGAGCTCGTTATTCGTCTGGATCACATGGCTTTCAAAATTGTCAGAATCGTGATTTTGTTATACGATTCTACAAATTAATGATCCAAACTAACCCCTTTGATTATATGATTTTGGTTAGCAAAATCTACATTTTTTACGATTCTCATAGTTAAGATTCTACGATTTGCAGTCATTTCCGATGCGATTCAAAATCACGATTCTAACTACCTTGCATGGCCCTGACATATGGGACAAAAACAAAGGCGAAGAAGCAAAATGAATCCGGTTTTTGGTGAGTAGAAGCGGTTTTGACCACTTGACTACTGAATTAGCTAACACGTCACTAGTATTTTGTTGAATTTGTATTCTACTTGTAGTTTTTAACCTCTTTAGCAAAAATGTTTGAAACTTTTGCAAATTGCTCACCTTGGTACCATTGATTTTATAGAATGTATCAAGAACATCTGAACACTTCCATTTTTGGTGAAATTTTGACCAAACAAGGACTGAATATGTATTCTTGTTTGTGTTTTTAAATTTGTTTGACTAAAAGGATTAAAACTTCTCAGAACGATCTGCATGGAGTGTTCATTTTACGGAAAAATTTCAAAATATATGGAAAGTCAACACTACATTGTAATTAATCTGGGAAATTTTCAAACCTCTTTTCCACACATATAAAAATATACAAGACAAATACACATTGATCTCCTCTTCTGGAAAATTTGACAAAAAAGGGCGTGAATATGTACTTTTCTTGTATTTATCAATCTGTTTTGCAAGAAAAGTTTTCAACCAAAATGATTAGTATGCAGCGCTCATTTTAAAGAGATGTGTTAATTTTTTCTGGGCACATTGATTTTTCGGCCAAATTTTGCCAAAATAGGGCTAAACATGTATTTGCTTTTATTTTTAATTTGTTTGGTAAAAGAGGTTGAAATTAAATAGAGTGGTCACATGGTAGTGTTGATTTTACATAATGTTTTGAATATTTTCTAGACACTTCCCTTTTTTAATTTTTTCAAAATTTTGACCAGAAAACAGTTGAATATGTATTTTGCTTGTATTTTTAATCTGTTTGGCAAAAAAGTTTGAAACTTTCATAGAGTAATCACCATGGCAGTTGATTATACAAAAGTTTCGAAATTTTCTGGACACATTTTTTTTGTGATGTGGCAGCTGACTAGGCAGCTGATTGTGTGGTCAGCTAGTCAAAACCATTTCAACTCACAAAAACATGTTTCAGGCGAGGGCAGGGTTGAAACTTGAATAGTTCTGACAATTCAAGGTTGTGAAGTAGATAGTTTCAAAGTTTATGTGTATCCTTAGATAATTTGTGTAGACTTTAGGTTTTACATCTAAAATACAAAGTCCAAATTTTTCACAAGCAAATATCACATTATAAAGTGCCATGTCCTCAATGTCGAAATTCTTTTGAACCTCATTAAGGGTACGACTATCATAATGAATAACATTAAGTTGCTTGCACTTGTGTTGTGCTAGGATAGAATTTATGGCATTATCATCGGTTTCACAAATGATCTAGAATGGTCGATTCCACTTTCGTGGCTTGAAGATAGGTGCTGAAATTAATGCCTACTTGTGTTGCTCATAAGCTGCTATGCAGACCTCATCAAAATGAAAAGGTACATTTTTTACAAAGCACTAGTCAGTGGTTTTGAAACACTAGAGAAGTTTTGAATGAATACAAAACCTACATGGCCTAGAAAGCTACGTGTTCCTTTACATCATGGGGATATAGTATTGTTTCTATAGCTTATATTTTAGCCTTGTCAACTTCAATTCCTCTACCAGAGATCCTATGCCTAAGAACAATACATTCCTTCACCATTAAGTGTCATTTCTCGCAGAGTAAGGACAAGGTTTCTGTCCTCATGTCCATGTAAAACGTTGTCATGATTATACAAGCAATTATTGAATGAAGCCCCATAAATTGAAAAAAGCATCCATAAATACTACCATTATTTCCCCAACAAAAGCTGCAAAGATAGCAGTCATACATCACTAAAAAGTAGTGCATTACAAAGTACAGAAGGCATCCGAAGATAAGCATACACACCGAAAGGACAAGTGAATGTTGTCTTGTCTGATTGTTTGGATGGACTACTATTTTGGGAGAACGCTGAGTATCCATCAAGGTAGATAAAATGAGAATGTGTGGTTAGCATCTCAAGCCTTTGGTAAATAAATGGTAACATGTAATAATATTTACATGACTCTTTATTTAATTTCCTGTAATCAATACACATTTGATATCCAACAAAAGTTCTGGTAGGGATTAGCTCATTATTTTATTCAGCACAACAGTAAATCCTCCTAAGAGGACACGGTGAAATGGGCTTATCCACTTACTTTCAATAATGAAAAAATAATACCAGCGTCAAGCAATCGGATTACCTCTTTTCTTACCACTTTTTCATCTTTGGATTTAATTTTCTTTGATAATCCCTTACTGATTCAGTCCCTTCTCCCATGATTATTCTATGAGTGCATATGGATGGACTTATTACTCTTAGGTCACCCATGGCGTATCTGAATGCTTTATGATGGCTCTTCAAGGTTTTCATGAGCCTGTCTTTCTTGCTTTCTGAAAGGTTAGTGCTTATAATAACAAGAAATCTTTTAGTTTTTTCTAAATATTCTTACCTAAGTTCTTTGGGTAATGATGTTGTTCTAGTGGCGGAAGTTCTTCATCTACCTTTTCTCGGGTACTTTATAAATTTCACGTAAAGGAGGTTCTAACTAAGGAACTTCATCAAGATATTGGTCAAGCAATTCTTTCTTTGAGTCTTCAAGGTCATGCTCATATTCAGTAAGGCTTCTCTCTAACTTGTCTTTCAGAGTAGCAAAATAAATGGCTACAGTTTGTGCTATATTTTTCCCTTTGTATTATTTTCTTCATTATAATAAGATGATTTCTAAACTTGGAAAGATAAACTTCCCACCCCTCTTCTCCGAATCGAAGAGATGTTACTTCCTTTTTGTAGTCTATCTTTGCATTTATAGTGTACAAAAAATGTCTCCCAAGTATAATAGGACAATTAATCTTCATATATTTCAAGAACAACAAGATCAATGCGATAGATAAAATGCAAAAGTGACATGAACATCTCGAAGAACACCATGTTGTGTTCTAAATGCCACATCTACTAACTTAATAGTCATCTTAGTCGATTGGAGTTTACTAGAACAAATATCATCATGTATTCTTGCATAAAGAGTATAAGGCATGACATTAATAGAAGACAAAATATCGCACGAACCATAATAACTTCAAAAGGGGCACGTTAATATTGTTATACTTGTATCTTTGGCTTTTATGCTCCCTTTTATTAGAGATGTTGTCTCTTTTCCCTCTCAATTACTAAGCTCTTCGTGATTGCTTTTTTTCTTACTCGATCACCGCCTCATAAGGTAGGCAATTATCACGTCAATCAACTTGACTACGCATAAATGATATTTTTTTCGAAAAGGCTATGACTGCAAAGCAAAACAAAAAGTAAAAAGTGCACTTTATCCCTCTTTCTTGTTAAAATGGTTAACATGCTGCTTTATCCCTCTTTCTTGTTACAATTTGTCTAACACATCACAACAATTTCAATAATCCATCGAGGCACATATATATATATATATATATATATATATATATATATATATATATATATATATATATATATATATATATATATATATATATATGTTCTATATTTGGTATTGAAATAAAGTGCACTACTACAAAAGGCTACAATAGTATGGTCATGCCCGACGGGCCTAGGCCAACCTATCAGTGGTGACCATCCATAGTGACTTATACACGAGTGGTTTGATTAATAACCACTGACGGGCCGTATACAACCTCATCAACGGTGATTCCAGCCACCACCCTTGGGTGGCACACAACACATGTTGACTCTCATTCACCTCTGATGGATGGCAATGAAACATTGGCCTGTCAATAGTGGACCGCCGCCTTTTATAAGTGTGTGTGATTGTTGCTTGGCATTCCCTTTCGTAGCCCCTCCTCCACTTGGTCACCGATGCCTACGCCCTACCTCCTCCCCTTTCTCCTCCACAGGGGCTCCCCGCCTCCTCCCACCACCTCCGATCAGCCTACATGAGCCTGGTGTTAACAGATCAGCACATGTTGAATGTACTACCCTTGTGGATCGTAGACACATAGGGGCTGTTTGGTTTGGACCCTCGACACTATGCCTGGAAAGGAGAGGCGCCTGGACAACCTGAGATGGTGGAAAATTTTGGCCTGGCGAGGCCAGCATGGTGCACTTCTATTTGGTTCCTTTCCTGGCCTGGTAGTGTCATTACTGAATTGTTTATTGTTTTAAATAGTACCCATGGTGCCAGGCTGATGTTACACCACGCCAGGCGGAAATACTAGTACGCCTGGGCTATGTTCCCATTTCTTCTATTTTTTATTACCATGCCAGGCTAACTGCATTGCTAGGAGCGCCTGGGCCAGACACTCTCAGGATACGAACCAAACAACTGCCAGGCATATCTCAGGAAAGGTCCAGGCCAGGCATACAATGTTGTGGACATCAACCAAACATGTTGATAGTCTAATGTAGGCATGCATAGTAGTTGGTTGGCGTCGCCGGAACCCATCATTGCCGATGAAGTAGATAAAAGCCCCACAATTCATTCATCTGGAGTATGCCTGAGAGCATCCCCGCTCGAGGAAGGTGACTATGCCAGGCAGGTCCGTCCGCCAACGATAGGTCCACCGCTCATTCACCAGTTAGTCATGATGCACCAAAGGTTTACCAACAAGTGGTTGCTAAGATCTATTCAATTTAACTTTGCAACAACGATTCCTCACAAAAAAATCAATGCACCAAACGTTTACCTGTGATGCAGTCAGTTTCTCAACCCAATGATTTGAATTGAGTGATGTGGGAGCCGTGACTAGCTTTACGGGTGTCTGGTGTTTCTCTCCCTCTTTTGGAAAGCTGCTATGATATGGAAAATGCACAGAAGCTCCTGGGTGCTCCACCCCCCTATATGAATATCAAATTCAAAATTTACCAGAATTTTTTTAAAAAAAATGAAATCTTGGGATATCAAACATGGTTGCCCAATCTACTTTTGTGTGAAATTTCGTGAAAAAATCCTATTTTTTTTAAATATTCCCCATATTTTTTTTAATTTAATGTTCATACAGGGGGTGGAGCACCCAGGGCCAAAAATCCATGTCCCTTTGATATGCTCAATACTCCTGCTTGCGACCAAAGCAATCCTTATGTTTCTGAATTGAAAAGAAAATGCATGACTGTTAATATTAGGAATTGGAGCTATAGTTTTTAAAATCAACATTCTTTTCAAAAAATACCAAGGCAGGCATGGTGACAAGCTTGGTTTGCAATTTCATTTATCCAAAGGACGGTAAGTGTTTGTCCAAAGGCCTATTACCAACACGACATAGGAAACTGGGAAAGCAGATGCCAGTTGGAGCTAGAAAATGAGACCTTAACGCCATGGCCCATGGGTTTACTCACACAACGGCTTACATCCTTCTCGGCTGCCATGTCCCATCGCCAATTCAATGTGTATTTATTTATGATCATAACACTAATCTAATCAGATTAAGATGTCATTGAAAAGAAGTTCACGAAACAACCCCACGGAGCATGGGACATGGGAAGACATAATTTCAATTAGCTGGCTGAATATGATCGTACACTAACTTCTTCATATATAATTATTTATATATACTCGAAATGCTATTTGCTAATGACATTTGAACAAAGATGGATCAGTTTCTGACACCTACCTAACGATGCGTCGCTCTTGATGCGCAAAAAAAAAGATGGGTCGCTCTTAGTCAACCAGAGAAAGAAACCACGTGGAGCTTGTCATACTTTTCCACAACCCTTGCGGCCTTTGGCCATTCTGCATGCATCTCATGCAATGGAAAGAACAGCAGTATTATAAATAGATGGCTCGTGCCCGCCACAGTTAAGCAAAGCCGCTGAGCTAGCAATCCTGCTTACAGTGAAAAACACACTGAGCCTACGTACGTATCCACATTCTGAGCCATGGCTTTGAGCTCCAGCTGCCGGACATGGCACTGCTTGCTTGCCCTCTTCCTCCTCTCCTCGGCGGCCTATGGGCAGCTCTCGCCGTCATTCTACGCAAAGAGCTGCCCAACGCTTGAGCTCATCGTGCGCGCCACCATGATCAAGGCCCTCCTCGCCGAGCGCCGAATGGGGGCGTCCCTCCTCAGGCTCCACTTCCATGACTGCTTTGTTCAAGTAAGTAAACTATAAACCCGTAAAGCAAACATAGTTATGTCGATTGATTTACAATCATATGGTCGGGATTAACGGTGAAACTTTGCTCTATGTATAGGGCTGCGACGGGTCCATTCTCTTGGATGACGTGGGTAGCTTCGTGGGCGAGAAGACTGCCTTTCCGAACGTGAACTCGGTGCGGGGCTACGAGGTGATCGACGAGATCAAGAGGAACGTGGAGCTGGTCTGCCCTGGCGTCGTCTCCTGCGCCGACATCACTGCCCTCGCAGCACGGGACGGCGTCTTTCTGGTGCGTACAATACAATACGATCAATGACAGTGGGTACGTAGGCTGCACGTTCGTGCTGCTGACTACGTAGACTGCACGTTCGGGTTCCTGCAGCTAGGCGGGCCAAGCTGGGCGGTGCCGCTCGGCCACCGGGACTCGACGACGGCCAGCCTGACTCAGGCGAACAGCGACCTCCCAGGGCCCAGCTTAAACCTGGACCAGCTCATCGCCGCGTTCGCAAAGAAGCAGCTGAGCCCGCGGGACCTCACGGCGCTGTCCGGCACCCACACCATCGGCTTCTCGCAGTGCCTCAACTTCCGCGACCACATCTACAATGGCACCAACATCGACCCGGCGTTCGCCGCGCTGCGCAAGGGCGCCTGCCCCGCCCTGGCCCCTAACGGCGACACCAACCTGGCGCCGTTAGACGTGCAGACGCCGCTCTTCTTCGACAACGCCTACTATCGCAACTTGGTGGCCAAGCGCGGCCTGCTCAACTCCGACCAGGTGCTCTTCAACGGCGGCTCCCAGGACGCGCTAGTGCGGCAGTATGCCGCCAACCCGACGCTCTTCGCCTCCGACTTGGTGACGGCCATGATCAAGATGGCGAGCCTCACCCCGCCCAGCGGAACACCCACCCAGATTAGGCGTAACTGCAGGGTCGTCAACAGCTGATCCAACATCCATCTGCCCATTGTATGTACGTGTTACAGTGTTAAGTACACATGCGCAACATGTAAGTACGCATGCATGCATGGCAAAATAAAGCCGTTTGGTTCAGATAGTAATTTGTACTCCCTCCGTAAAGAAATATAAGAGCGTTTAGATCACTACAGAGGTTTTCGTTGCAGTGCGATCTGGGTCGCTGACATCCCTCCCGCTTGAAAGGCGGCTTGTCCCCAAGCCAATGATGAAGGGAACCGCTCCTTGATAGCCACGACATCCTCCCACACGGCGTCTAGTATGGCAGGGTTAGACCAGTGAACCAGGACATGCACCTTCCGACTTGTAGGTGCACGCCCCCATCGACATCAAGAATTTCAATAGGGAGAAGTGGGTCATCAGTAACAATGGGAAGTTCTTTCGAAACAGGAGTTCCTGGGATGAAAGCCTGACGAAATTGAGAAACATGGAACACTGGATGAACATTGGAGCTTGGAGGGAGTTCAACTTCCAGGATGGCACACGGCGGCAGCTTGATCGACACTGAGCCGTGCGGTGGAGGCCTGGTCGACTACATGGAGCATACATCACGGACGATGTGGCTCCAACGAATCCGGATGGCGGTGCCAGACGCTCTCGAAGGGAGCGGTTGCTCTATCCCCGACGTCTCAACGATTTGTATGCGTAGACGATGCGGAGGTAAATTTCCACGATGTGGATGGATGGACGATGCAAATCCTTTTTTTTACTGAAAAAACCTTTCTCGTTTTAAATCTTAGTCATCAATCTTTCTGGTTAACACAAAGTTAACAGATATAAAGGCGTGACGGAAAGAGAACCAAGAAATCTTACTCCCTTTGTAATTATTAGGTATAGATATAGATATAGATATAGATGTGGGTACATTTCCATCCTTTTCGTTAACTCTATTAAATCTACCTATATGGCATGTTGTCTGCTCTTTTATGTGTGGGTCCCACCTTTCAATTGGGAAGAGAAAAAAACAGATAACATAGAAATCACATGCCAAGAGGATTCGAAAGGAGGACCTTGCTTTGCAATCCTATAGCGCTAACCAGTGCACAACAAGCTACTTAATTTATTAGTTGGAGATATCACATGTGGCGTATCTGTTCCCGACTAAAATCAGAAAAATAGTAAAATAATTCAAAAAATTCTTTTTTTTGTGATAACCTTTGACAAATGCGTTGTATGCTTGCAAAATTTCAACATGAAATGACATCGTGGAAGTCGTGGCAAAAAAAATTTGTTACACCAAAAATGCTAGTTTTGAATCCAGTCATTTCGTGCAGAAATTGTGCAGGCAAACAAAACATTTGTTGAAGTTTACCATAAAAAAATCAGAACTTTTAAAATTGTTTTACTAATTTGTTTGATTTTACTGTTCATCAGGGTGCATTTGTACTCGGGATCAGAATAGGACTTTCGGGAGATATCCACCTTTATATATGGTTAGCAGGAAAATTGATTTGAAACAAAAATGCGCACTGCACGCTAGTGAGCGACGAAAATATTGTCGTCGAGACCGTGAAGAGCCTTGTCTATAATGTACCAGAGCAGAAGCTAGCTTCTGATCGTCTACATTTCTTGAATATTAAACAGAAAAATCCTAGCCTGGAAATAAACCAATAGTTTCACTCTTCAATACTGTATAAAAGAGAACACTGCGAGCCCTGAAAACTGCATGTCAAACGGCATGGACTGTACTAAATTAAAGTACTAACTATCGGCATCAATGAACAAATCGATGTCACGCCTGAAACTCTGATACAGAGAGTGAATCACTGGTGCTGCTGAACAGCTTCGGCGTCATTCCTTTTGTTTAATTCTTTATTTATCGACGAACTGCGGCCTAGAGAAAGAGAAGAGTAGAGTAGACGGAGAAAGTAGTGTAATCTTATTCTTCATCTGTACATGAAAACCGTTTCTGTCTGCACAGTGAATGCGATAACCCAGTTTTCACAATTGTTCGTACGAATGTCCCCATGATATGTTGTGGC
The DNA here is from genome assembly GCF_018294505.1 of Triticum aestivum. Classification (NCBI taxonomy): domain Eukaryota; kingdom Viridiplantae; phylum Streptophyta; class Magnoliopsida; order Poales; family Poaceae; genus Triticum; species Triticum aestivum. The sequence continues at coordinate 27,253,690 of NC_057811.1, read as the reverse complement.
TTGTACTAATACTTTGGTGCTGGGAACATCCAGGAATAAGTATCTAGGGAGAACATGAGCTCTCTCAGAGCTTAGCCACTGTCGGCCGTTGGATCGTTTACTTGATGCGTTTAGGACCGTCGGATCTCGCTCGTGGAAGACCTTGACTGGATATTTGTGAGAAGACATGAGACTGTAGTCCTCGTGTCGTTGGTCGCTAGCTCGAGCTTGTGTGTTAATCAGAAAATTAATAAATCCGCTGCCGATGAGAAATTTCTCTGGTGTGGTGCAAGTTAACATATTCTGTACACATAAATGGTTAACATAGTCTATACCCGCCTCTTGGGTTATTTTGTGAGTAGTGATAGATTGCTCCTGATGATGCCTCCTCTGCAGATTTCTAGGATTCAAGGTCCCCTGACCCTGGCCAAGGACTATGACATGGAGTGATCTGTTAATGTTGTTGACACATCTTCTCTACTTTATCTTGTATGCTCTTGTGTCTACGAGGGAGCTCTTCTCCACGATGCCGGTGACTAGCGCACGCGGTCTCCGTTTGATCGTATCCCCGGCAAGTAAGGTAGATCATGTACATCTTGCTGCTCTGAATTTGTCTTCGTACTGTGCTCAGGTAATATAAACAGAAATAGGATTTTTATTTTTTTCATGCTGAACAGAAAGTGTCAGCACTGTGATTTCTAGCTAGAGCTAGGGAATCTAGACACTTTACTTCTGGCTAGAGCACTCTTTTGTACAGAACTAGGGAAATTAGGTTTCTGTTTTTTTACATACATTCATCTTATTAATTGTTAAAGGAAAACATAGCTACAAATACCATATAACTTACCAAGTTCTGGTTTCAGGTCTTGTCAGATTGTTTCCAACTCTTTTTTCTTATGTTCTGCAAATAATTTAGGAGCAACCAACATTCTTGTTTTGCTCATGAGTATGTGTATATATGTAAAAAATGTCTATGATAGTTTCTGTTATGATACACACAAACAGTAAGATGTGTTGTTTGTTTTTAGTCTTAATTGTGTGTTTCCTACGCCTCTCTTATGCTCACCGAGCCACAGCTCACCGAGCCACAGTTACTACATGCTTGGTTCTGACAAGGCTTTATTTCTGGTCTGCAACCCTTTGTCCAGAATGGTGTTTGTTTGTTTACCGTCGATTGGTTCTATATATAGATTTATATTTGTGTAGTCTATTTATGTTGCTGATTAACTTATGTAGACCTTGGCTTGATCGCATTGTCTTGCCTACCATCCTCAAATAATATGATCTCAAACTGGGTAAATCCTTCAGCAAGTAGATAGTTCTGGAGAGTAAGATGATAGATAACACCTGGGCTCCATGTTTGCTCAACACAAAGAAATCACTTATGTGTCTTCGGCTTCGACACTACGCATAGGAAGCCATTGCTGATAATCCAAACTTTGAAAAGGTTAGTTCAAGGTTCATAAGTCTGTTGTCAATGGAGAAAATGTTATCTGTTTCAAGTGACTGAACAAACTATTGATAGCAGGTTCATGTGTTGCGGCGTATGAAAGGTTGAATGTCAAGACGATCAGGTTATTTCCAAAAAAATATGATTCTATGGAACTACATAGGTTCTTTGTCTTGCATTGCCGCTGTGGTGATTTTGCTGTATGAAAAGTACATTGTCTGTATCAAACTTGATGTGAATTGATCGTCCGGTCTCGCTTTTGGAAAAGTATATATTTACATTCCTCATGAACTTCCAGACAAATGGTTCTACTGAGAAAATACCTCATGGTTGCTTTGCATTTGGTAAATGTGACTGCATTGCCTTCGGCCAGACTTTGAAAAACGATCCTACACCAAGTAGCAACAATATTGCAGTTTGTTTAAAAGCTGGGACAAAAAGTTCAGCCAGGCACCACGCGCCAAGGCGCGTTTCCGATCTAGTGCTATATTCAAGAACGATAGATAGAATGGACGCGGCCTTTTTGCTCCCGGGCTCAGGTGAGCCCGGGGTGAACAATAAATTCGTCTAAAATACTAGAAATTTTAAAAATTCCTTTTTTTGTGGTGAAAGATGCTGGAGTGCATGATGTTCATGCCAAATTTTAGATCATTTGGACATTTGAGTAGCTCTCAGCAAAAATGATAAATTTGAGGACTGTGAAAATGTTTACTGTTTTGTACTATTTGGACCTGATTCTTTTTTTGCTGAGAGCTCCTCACATGTTCGAATACTCTGAAATTTGACACGAACATCAGCACTCAAGCATCTTTCACCACACACAAAACGTGATTTTTTAGATTTTTCTTATATTTATTTTGAATTTAATGTTCATAGGGTGTAGATGAGCTCAGGCTCCGGATTGGATATTCGAGATAGAACAAGTTATATTCTTTAAAGATAGAGAGCAGCATACTCTAATTCGACCCCCACAAACAAATAGATATAGAACGGGAACATCTCAAACGAGGTTGCCCCCTTTTGTTTCAAATCAATTCTCCTACCAGATGATATAAATGCTATTCTATGTGCAAACTGTACAGAAAAAAGCAAGTGTTGCACTGGCTAGAGTAGATATATATACTAAAAGAAAAATTATTTAAGCCAGATACTTTATTGCTTGCTGAGTATATTTTCATGGGCACTCGGTAAACAAAATACTTGAAATCGGTAACAATTTTTATTTTTCATTTTTCAAAATTCTGATCAATTTTCGAAAGAGTGAACATTTTCAAATTCGCTTACAAATCTTACAAATTCACAAATATTTTTAAAATAGTAAACATTTTAAAATTCACAGACATTGTTTTATAAATTCCCGAACATTTATTTGAAATTCTCAGCAGTCTTTCAGAAATCTGTGATAATTGTTTTAATCAACTAACGTATTTTGGATATTGGTGAAAACTTTTGAAATTCAGGGACAAAAGTGATTTCAGAAACATTTTTCAAATTTTGTGAATACCATCTAAAAATTCTTGATTTTTTGAATTTTCGAACATTTGGTCAATTTTACGAACATTTTTTTGATTCTGGACATTATTTTTCAAATCAGGAACATTTTTTAATATGTGAATATGTTTAAAAATTGAGAAGACTTTTTGAATCAACCAGTATTTTGTGATGCATTGAACCTTTCTAAAAAAATATCACATTTTGTTAAACAAGACATAACTTTTTTATAATCCTGAATTATATTGAAAAGAAGAAAAAATAAAACAGAAATTCAATAAAGAAATGAAAAACTCAGAACCCGGCACATGGTCTGCTTCTTCAGTACCCACAAACGCCCCCCCCCCCCCCCCCCCACTCCCCCATCCTTCGCGTTGGTCTTTCAGCGCCCTTTTTTATCTGTTTTTAGATAGCAAAAAATGCGTGGGAGGTGTGTTTCAAACCCGCGACGCCGAGCTCAGTGTAAGCCGCAATAACCAACCAAACACCTCACCTGGTGTCATTACTTCTTTTTTTCTTTTTTTCTCTGTCCCTTTTTAATTTTAGTTTGAAAATTCATGAAATTTTGATTTAAAATTGATGAACTCTTTTCTAAAATCTATGAGTTTTTTCGAAATTCTTGATTTTCTTTTCAAAATCGACAAACTATTTTTCAAATTCATGATCTTTTTTTCATATATGTAAACTGTTTTTCAAAGTGGATGAACTTTTTTCAAATTCGATGTACATTTTTTCAAAATTGTGAAAACAATTTAGAAAATAATCATTTGTTCTTCAAAGTTGTTATATTTTTAGAATTTATATGGTATTTTTTCAAAATTGATCAACTTCTTCTATTTTCTATCTTTTTCACTTTCCTGAACATTTCTCAAAGTTTAATTAATTTTTTCAAAATTGATGAAATTTTTTCAAAAATCTTTGAAGTTTCAAAGTTTTGAATGTTCTTTTCATACTCGTGAACTTTCTAAAAATCTTTGAAGTTTTTCAAATTCAAGTTTTATTCATTTTTTTTTTTAATTTCCGTCTTTTCACAAAAGTTAAACGGTTGACTTTCATCAAGAGCTCACTGGCAACTTTGACCGATTAACCTTGTTGTTTTGAAGGAAAAAACAAAAATCTGGCGAATGAATTAAAGCCACCCCAAGCGAGGAAGCGCGTACCCACAGGCGACCGACCCACTCAAGGGAGCACGTAAGTGCCGGAATGCTTATGTGGCGTGGCAAGTGCTGTAGGGCGTGCCTATGCCTCGCTTCAAGCGAGAAAGTACGACGTCTCACTGAAGGCAGCCGCCGGATTTCTCTGCCCAGCGTTGACAAACACTCGTGCACATTTTCTTTTGTTTTATTTTTACTTTTTGCACACTTTTTTATTTATCTTTCAATTTTGCTAATATTTCAAAATATTATAAGTATGTCTATTAAAAAAATTCTATAAAAAATTTGAAAATTGTAAAAACGTAATTTGTATAGGAAAAAAATCCGGCATATAGAATAAATATATTTAGAAATGTATAACGTGTATGGGAAAAGAAGAAATAAAAAACTACTATAATTTTTCATATTTTATTGTAACATGGTTATCATGCATTAAAAATATGTTAAGTGTGTAAAGAAAAATGTTACTGATGTACACAAAATATGTACAATGCATAAAAGATTAGAAATAAGAAAATACTAGAAGTTTTCAATTTCTTTTTAAAATGTTATTTATGCATTTTAAAATGTTAAGTATGTATAGAAAAAATGTTTCTAACGCAAACAAAAAATGTAACATGTGTATGGAAAAAGTACAAATCAAAAAATACAATAAGCTTTCAATGGTTTTGAAAAGTGTTAATCATGCAGTTAAAAATTGTTAAATGTGTATACAAAATATGTTTTTGATGTACACAAAAAATGTATAATGTGCATGGAAAAAATTAGACATCAAAATATATATGTTTTGAAAAATGTTAATCATGTATTTGGACAATAATAAACATGTATTGAAAAATATACATTTTATATGGAAAAACTACACATAAAAAAATATGTTTTCGAAATGTTGGTCATGAATTTTGAAAATGTAATATGTGTATATAGAAAATGGTAGACACTTGACTTTCTTTTTGTACATTTCACGAACATGCCATAATATAACATTAATTATTACCTTGTGCAATGAGTGCTTCTCACTAGATTAAGTTTAGGGCTACCTCAAAGATTATATGCATGCACTCGTGGTTGTGACTGTCACCAACGAGTATTTTGAAAGTTATCAAAAGGTCCGGTTTATGATGGACAAGAGGGATGGGCGTGCGATCATGACGCAAAATTGGAGAGAAGTCGTCGAGGGCGCCAAGATAAAAGAAGGTGAAATGATTGTGTTTAGGTTCATTAAAAGGTAGCCTTAAGGTCAACATGACGAGTGGTATGATCCTTCGTTGACCCATGTGATGAACCCTTACTGAATGGCAGATTATGATATGTAGTAGGTAGTAGTTTAAGGGTGGTTGTTATGCAATGATTGGAACTTGGTAGTAACCACTTTTGGGTCCAACTGAATATGATGAAGATCATTCAGCTTGTATTTTGTGACCTACTTGATATGTAAGTGTACCTATATTTGGCATGTAGTGTAACCATTCTGCTATCCTCCTTCAAAATGTACTACCTTGGAAATCAGTACTGCGATTTCACTATTTTTTATTCACTACACTAAGGGCTACACTACACGCAACTCATTTCGCACCAGAATATGAAATATGCTATGTCGAGACGCTAAATCAAATTATATCCAACATTCATATTTGGACCAACATTTGATATGTGGTTGTAGAAACATGATTGTAATGACAAAATGAGTGTTCCTTTTTTAGTAGAATTTAGAAATGATGCAACTTCCTGAAAAGAAAATTTAACCGTTTTTCATATGGACTAAATGCTAGTTTCATATTTTGAAAATGAGGTTTCTGTTTTGACCATAATTCCACACACAAAATGAATTTTGCATGTAAAAATGATAAAGCATCATAGTTGTACACAGAGTAAGAAAAATTCAGTCATGCATGGACTGTGAAAGATATGTTTAGTTAGAAAAGATTTGTTAACTTAATTTATGTATGATTCAAAATAGTGTTTCCAACATTGCGAGTTTATGCCAATGTGTCATTATGAATCTAGCATGGATCTTCAAAGGTCATAAATATAAATCAGGGTCATACTTCAAGTTCTATTGTCTTACTTCTTCATATACCATTGGAGAGAGGTTTTGCTCTGGATTCACTAAGC